>NC_134398.1:31717232-32017232 GCF_050003625.1 Haematobia irritans
GTACTTACGAAAAAATCCTCTTAGATTTGTATAAAAACACAAATGAGGGCGGTCTTAGCCAAATCAAAATTTGCCAAAATTTTATTTTTATGGAAAATCTTGTCAAAATGTTATTTCTATAGAAAATTTTGCAAAAAAATTATTTTTATCGGAAATTTTATTAAAATTTCATTTCTATAGGTGATTTTGTCAAATTTTAATTTCTATAGAAAATTTTGTTAAAATTTCATTTCTATAGGAAATTTTGTTAAAATCTCATTTCTCTAGAAAATTTTGTCAAAATTTTATTTCTATAGAAAATTTTGCCAAAATTTTATTTCTATAAAAAATTTTGTCACAATTTTATTTCTATAGAAAATTTTTACAAAATTTTATTTCTATAGAAAATTTCCTCAAAAGTTTTATTTCTATAGAAAATTTTACCAAAATTTTACTTCTATAAAAAAATTTGCCAAAATTTAATGTCAATTTTTTCAAAATTTAATGTCTATAAAAAATTTTGTCAAAATTTTATTTCTTTAAAAAATTTTCTTAACATTTTATTTTTATAGAAAATTTTCAAAATTTTAATTCTATAGAAAATTTTGTCAAAATTTTATTTCTATAGAAAATCTTGTCAAAATTTTATTTCTATAGGAAATTATGTTAAAATTTCATTTCTATAGGAAATTTTGTCAAAATTCCATTTTTATAGAAATTTTGTCAAAATTTTATTTCTATAGAAAATTTCTTCTAAAGTTTTATTTCTATGGAAAATTTTGTCAAAATTATATTTCTATAGAACATTTTGTTAAAATTTTATTTCTATAGAAAATGTTGTCAACATTTTATTTCTTTTAAAAATTTTCTTAAAATCTTATTTCTATAGAAAATTTTGTCAAAATTTTATTTCTATAGAAAATTTTGTCAAAATTTTATTTCTATAGAAAATTTTGTCAAAATTTTATTTCTATAGGAATTTTTGTCAAAATTTCATTTCTATAGGAAATTTTGTCAAAATTTCATTTCTATAGAAAATTTTGTCAAAATTTTATTTCTATAGAAAATTTTGTCAAAATTTTATTTCTATAGAAAATGTTCTTAAAAATTTATTCCTATAGAAGATTTTGCCAAAATTTTATTTCTTTAGAAAATTTTTGCAAAATTTTATTTCTATAGAAAATTTTGTCAAAATTTTATTTCTATAGAAAATTTTGTCAAAATTTTATTTCTATAGAAAATTTTGTCAAAATTTTATTTCTATAGGAAATTTTGTCAAAATTTTATTTCTATAGGAAATTTTGTCAAAATTTCATTTCTATAGAAAATTTTGTCAAAATTTTATTTCTATAGAAAATTTTGTCAAAATTTTATTTCTATAGAAAATTTTGTCAATATTTTATTCCTATAGAAAATTTTGTCAAAAGTTTATTCCTATAGGAAATTTTGTCAAAATTTTATTTCTATAGAAAATTTTGCCATAATTTTATATCTATAGAAAATTTTGCCAAAATTTAATGTCTATAAAAAATGTTGTCAAAATTTAATGTCTATAAAAAATTTTGCCAAAATTTTATTTCTTTAAAAAATTTTCTTAAAATTTTATTTCTATAGATAATTTTCAAAATTTTAATATAGAATATTTTGTCAAAATTTCATTTCTATAGAAAATTATCTTAAAATTTTATTTCTATAGAAAATTTTGTCAAAATTTTAGTTCTATAGAAAATGTTGTCAAAATTTTATTTCTATAGAAAATTTTGTCAAAATTTAATGTCTATACCAAATTTTGTCAAAATTTTATTTCTATAGAAAATTTTGTCAAAATTTTATTTCTATTGAGAATTTCCTCAAAAGTTTTATTTCTGTAGAAAATTTTGCCAAAATTTAATGTCTATAGAAAAATTTGCCATAATTTAATGTCTACAAAAATTTTTCTTAAAATTTTATTTCTATAGGAAATTTTGTCAAAATTTTATTTCTATAGGAAATTTTATTAAAATTTCATTTCTATAGAAAATTTTGTCAAAATTTTATTTCTATAGGAAATTTTGTTAAAATTTCATTTCTATAGGAAATTTTGTCAAAATTTAATGTCTATAAAAAATTTTGTCAAAATTCTATTTCTATAAAATTTTTTTTTTAAATTTTATTTCTATAGAAATTTTTTTCAAAATTTTATTTCTATAGATTTTTTTTTATACCCTCCATCATAGGATGGGGGTATATTAACTTTGTCATTCCGTTTGTAACACATCGAAATATTGCTCTAAGACCCCATAAAGTATATATATTCTGGGTCGTGGTGAAATTCTGAGTCGATCTAAGCATGTCCGTCCGTCCGTCTGTTGGAATCACGCTAACTTCCGAACGAAACAAGCTATCGACTTGAAACTTGGCACAAGTCGTTGTTATCGATGTAGGCCGGATGGTATTGAAAATGGGCCATATTGGTGCACTTTTACGTATATCCCCCATATAAAGGGACCCTCAGATTTGGCTTGTGGAGCCTCTAACAGAGGCATATTTCATCCGATCCGGCTGAAATTTGGTACATGGTGTTGGTATATGGTCTCTAACAATCATGCAAAAATTGGTCCACATCGGTCCATAATTATATATAGCCCCCATATAAACCGATCCCCAGATTTGGCTTGCGGAGCCTCAAAGAGAAGCAAATTTCATCCGATCCGGCTGAAATTTGGTATATGATGTTGGTATATGGTCTCTAACAACCATGCAACAATTGGTCCACATCGGTCCATAATTATATATAGACCCCATATAAACCGATCTCCAGATTTGGCTTGCGAAGCCTCAAAGAGGAGCAAATTGCATCCGATCCGGCTGAAATTTGGTACATAGTATTGGTATATGGTCTCTAATAACCATGCAAAAATTGGTCCACATCGGTTCATAATTATATATAGCCCCCATATAAACCGATCTCCAGATTTGGCTTGCGAAGTCTCCAAGAGAAGCAAATTTCATCCAATCCGGTTGTAATTTGGAACATGGTGTTAGTATATGATCTTTAACAACCGTGCCAGAATTGGTCCATATCGGTCCATAATTATATATAGCCCCCATATAAAACGTTCTCCAGATTTGACCTCCGGAACCTCTTGGAGGAGCAAAATTTATCCGATCCGGTTCAAATTAGGAACGTGCTGTTAGTATATGGTCGTTAACAACCATACCAAAATTGGTCCAATCACACAAAAATTGGTCCATATCGGTTCATAATCATGGTTGCCACTAGAGCCAAAAATAGTCTACCAAAATTTTATTTCTAGAGAAAATTTTGTTAAAATTTTATTCGGTTCATAATAACATTTTCATTATTGTCAAAATTTTATTTCTATAGAAAATTTTGTTCAAATTGTATTCGGTTCATAATCATGGTTGCCACTCGAGCCAAAAATAATCTACCAAGATTTTATATATATAGAAAATTTTGTCGAAAGTTTATTTCTATAGAAAATTTTATGAAAATTTTATTTCTATAGAAAATTTTGTTAAAATTTTATTTCTGTAGAAAATTTTGTCAAAATTGTATGTCTACTTTGTCAAACTGAATTATATACGTATTGGATCGATCTTTTTTGATTAAATATATACCACGTATGGACGTACATACAATTTAGAAGATGGTGTTAGGAGGTTTTAAGATACCTTGCCATCGGCAAGCGTTACCGCAAGTTAAGTAATTCGATTGTGGATGGCAGCGTTTAGAAGAAGTTTCTACGCAATCCATGATTGAGGGTACATAAGCTTCGACCTGGCCGAACTTACGGCCGTATATACTTGTTTTTTAATTTTATTTCTTTAGAAAATTTTTGCAAAATTTTATTTTAACAGAAACTTGTGTCTATAGAATTCTATTTCTATAGATTTTTTTAAAATTTTATTTCACAGAGTTCAACGTTTTACGCCGATTTACATGAAAGTTTGCATGTAAATCGATCCAAATTTGGTAGAAATACGCCCGAGCCAAATTTGGTAGAATTACGTTCATATTTAGATATAGCTCCCATATATATATTTTTCTAGATATGGATTTCTTGCCTTTATTTCCTTCAAAAAGCACAATCCTATCGCAAAGAGGCGAAAGGATTGTAAATATATAAATTTTCATAATTAACACCCACTTGCAACAGAATTTCACACCAATTGATTTTATTTTACACAAAGAAAAGATTTTACATTTTATCTAACAATGACGAAATTTATCCAAATTGGTTCAGAATTATATAATGCAGCATATATTTTTTTCCGATTTAGGCAAAAATCTCACAACGTCATCGATGATTTCCCCCAGACTTTCCACGAAATCGATTAAGATTTAGATATGGCTACGACTTGTGTTAATGTCCCTCAATATGACCAATTATTACCAAAAACCCCACAATTGGCTACCTATTTTTTGTGAGATCTAGCCCATATCCTTCTAAAATCGCCACTGCTAAATATTATAAAAATGTGTCAAATTTACCTATACCCCTAATACATATGTAAAATGAATTGGTGATATTTTTGAAATATTGCTATTTGTTGCATTACATATCCAGTTACCCTGTGTGTGTCAAATATTTGAATTTTACTTTTATTATTATATCTTTTAGGCCCTACAAGCTATGTGTAGCGAAATTAGCTAATATTTGAATAAGCTTGAGAGTGACGTACTCGTTTTTAATTTGGAGCGAAGGAAGTAAAGAGAGAGAGAGAAAAATATTCGAAAACTGAATATAAACTTTTGACCAAATAATAACTGCATTATAAGCCTCCCTGTCTGTGTCAAAAATATGAATTTTTCTTTTTTATTATTTCTATTAGACCCTTCTTTGGATGAGGGGTACTAGTCTTCAACGTGGAGAGAAAGAAGAAATGAAAGAGAACGAGAGAGAGGGAAAATATACGAAAAATGAATATTAACTTTTGACCAACTAATAACTGTCTATGTCATAATTATGGTCACAGATTGCCTGAAGGTTTTTCTTTTGTGTAGTTTGCTTTATACTCTAAGACGAAATTTTGCTATATTTGATGTCTCTTCCAGATGACACACTTATGCATAGACACACTTACGCATAGAAATCATTACAACTAAATCAAGTTCAAACAGTTAGGAGGACAAATTACGTACAAGTCAAAGTGAATACAAAAACTCATACCATCTTAAATGTTTGGCTTAAAGACATCAACTCACTCTCCCTCTCTCCTTTGCTCTATTATTAAGACAACTCACAAACATGGTTGCCACTACAGTCAAAAATAATCTAACAAAATTTTGAGAAAATCTTACCAAAAAAGTACTAAAAAAAAAATATTTGCCAAAATTTAATTTCTATAGTAAATTTTGGCAAAATTTGACTTCTATAGAAAATTGTGTCAACATTTTATTTCTATAGAAAATTGTGTCAAAATTTTATTTCTAAAGAAAATTGCGTCAAAATTTTATTTCCAAAGCAAATGTTGTCAAAATTGTATTCTATATATTGTGCCAAAATTGTATTTCTATAGAAAATTGTGTACAAGTTCTATTTCTATAGAAAATTGCCTCAAAATTTCATTTCTATAAAAATTCGTGTCAAAATGTTATTTCTATAGCAAATGTTGTCATCTTTTTTATTTCTATAGAAAATTTTGTCAAAATTTTATTTTTATAGAAAATTTTGTCAAAATTCTATTTCTATAGAAAATTGTGTCAAAATATTATTTCTATAGAAAATTATGTCAAACATTGTCAACATTTTTTTCTTCAGAATATTGTGTAAAAATTTTATTTTTATAGAATATTTTTCCAAATTGTATTTCTTTAGAAAAATGTGTCAAATATTTTTCTACAGAAAATTTTGTCAAAATTTTATTTCTATAAAAAAATTTGTCAAAATTTTATATCTATAGAAAATTTTGTCAAAATTTTATTTCTATAGAAAATTCTGTCAAAGTTCTATTCCTATAGATTTTGTCAAAATTTCAATAGAAAATTTTATCAAAAATCTATTTCTATAGAAAATTGTGTCAACATTTTTTCTATAGCAAATGTTCTCAAAATTTTATTTAAATAGAAAGTTGTGTCAAAATTTTACTTATATAGAAAATTGTGTCAAAATTTTATTTTGTAGAATATTTTGTAAAACTTATATTTGTATAGACAATTTTCTCAAAATTTTCTTTCTACAAAAAATTTTGTCAAAATTTTATTTCTACAGAAAATTTTGGCAAAATTTTACTTCTATAGAAAATTGTGTCAAAATTTTATTTCTGTAGAAAATGTTGAAAAGATTTTATTTCTTTAGCAAATGTTGTCAAAATTCTATTTTTATAGAAACATTTATCAAAATTTATACTTATAGAATATTTTGTGGAAATTCTATTTCTATAGAAAATTGTGTCAAAATTGCATGTATATAGAAAATTACGTCAAAATATTATTTCTATAGAAAATTGTGTCAAGAAAAAATTATATTTCTATACAAGATTGTGTCAAAATGTTGATTTCCATAGAAACATTTGTAAAAATTTTATTTCTATAGAAAATTTTATAAAAATTTTACTTTTACAGAAAATTGTGGCAAAATGTTATTTCTATAGAAAATTGTATCAAAAATTGACTTCTATAGAAAATTATGTCAAAATTTTATTTATATAACAAATGTTGTCATCGTTTTTATTTCTATAGAAAATTGTGTCAAATTTTATTTCTGTAGCAAATGTTGTCAAAATTCTATTTTTATAGAGAAATTTATCAAAAATTTATTTCTACAAAAAATTGTGTTAAAATTTTGTTTTTATAGAATATTTTGTCAAAATTGTGTTTCTATAGAAAATTGTGTTAAAATTTTATTTTTATATTTCTAGAGAAAATTTTGTCAAAATTGTATTTCTATAGAAATTTTGTCAAAATTTTATTTCTACAAAAAATTTTGTCAAAATTGTATTTCTACAGAAAATTTTGGCAAAATTTTCTTTCTACAAAAAATTTTGTCAAAATTTTATTTCTACAGAAAATTTTGGCAAAATTTTACTTCTATAGAAAATTGTGTCAAAATTTTATTTCTGTAGAAAATGTTGAAAAGATTTTATTTCTTTAGCAAATGTTGTCAAAATTCTATTTTTATAGAAACATTTATCAAAATTTATACTTATAGAATATTTTGTGGAAATTCTATTTCTATAGAAAATTGTGTCAAAATTGCATGTATATAGAAAATTACGTCAAAATATTATTTCTATAGAAAATTGTGTCAAGAAAAAATTATATTTCTATACAAGATTGTGTCAAAATGTTGATTTCCATAGAAACATTTGTAAAAATTTTATTTCTATAGAAAATTTTATAAAAATTTTACTTTTACAGAAAATTGTGGCAAAATGTTATTTCTATAGAAAATTGTATCAAAAATTGACTTCTATAGAAAATTATGTCAAAATTTTATTTATATAACAAATGTTGTCATCGTTTTTATTTCTATAGAAAATTGTGTCAAAATTTTATTTCTGTAGCAAATGTTGTCAAAATTCTATTTTTATAGAGAAATTTATAAAAAATTTATTTCTATAAAAAATTGTGTTAAAATTTTGTTTTTATAGAATATTTTGTCAAAATTGTATTTCTATAGAAAATTGTGTTAAAATTTTATATTTATATTTCTACAGAAAATTTTGTCAAAATTGTATTTCTATAGAAATTTTGTCAAAATTTCATTTCTACAAAAAATTTTGTCAAAATTGTATTTCTACAGAAAATTTTGGCAAAATTTTCTTTCTACAAAAAATTTTGTCAAAATTTTATTTCTACAGAAAATTTTGGCAAAATTTTACTTCTATAGAAAATTGTGTCAAAATTTTATTTCTATAGAAAATGTCGACAAGATTTTATTTCTTTAGCAAATATTGTTAAAATTCTATTTTTATAGAAACATTTATCAACATTTATACTTATAGGATATTTTGTGGAAATTCTATTTCTATTGTGTCAAAATTGCATGTATATAGAAAATTACGTCAAAATATTATTTCTATAGAAAATTGTGAAAAAAAAATTTCTATTTCTATACAAGATTGTGTCAAAATGTTGATTTTTATAGAAAAATTTGTAAAAATTTTATAAAAATTTTACTTTTATAGAAAATTGTGGCAAAATTTTATTTCTATAGAAAATTGTGTCAAAATTTGACTTCTATAGAAAATTATGTCAAAATTGTATTTATGTAACAAATGTTGTTTAACGTTTTTTATTTCTATAGAAAATTGTGTCAAAATTTTATTTCTGTAGCAAATGTTATCAAAATTCTATTTTTATAGAGAAATTTATCAACAATTTATTTCTATACAAAATTGTGTTAAAATTCTGTTTTATAGAATATTTTGTCAAAATTTTATTTCTTTGGAAATTTGGGTTAAAATTTTATTTTTATATTTCTACAGAAAATTTTGTCAAAATTTTATTTTTATATAAAATTTTGTCAAAATTTTATTTCTTTAGAAAATTTTGCAAAAATTTTATTTCTGTGGAAAATTGTGTCAAAATTTTATTTTAATAAAATATTTTGTAAAAATTATATTTCTGTAGAAAATTTTGTCAAAATTTTATTTCTATAGAAAATTTTGCCAAAATTTTATTTTTATGGCAATTTTTTCAAAATTTTATTTCTATAGAAAATGTTGTCAAATTTGTATTTCTATACCAAATTTTGTAATTTTTTTTCTACAAAAAATTTTGGCAAAATTTTACTTGTATAGAAAAGTGTCAAAATTTTATTTTTGTAGAATATTTTGTAAAAATTCTATTTCTATAGAACATTGTGGCAAAAATTTTTTTTCTCACAACCACTGTTGCCATTCAAGCCAAAAATAATCTACAAAAATTTGGAGAAAATCTTACCAAACAAACACAATTATCTTTTCAAAATTTTATTTCTATAGAAAATTTTGTCAAAATTGTATTTGTGTACACAATTTTGTAAAACTTTTAGTTTTATAGAAAATTATGGCAAATTTTCTTTCTTGCTACAGAATGTTGTCAAAATTTTATTTCTACAGAAAATTGCGTCAATTTTTTTATTGATTATTTTATCAAATTTCTATTTATATAGAAAATGTTTCCAAATTTTATTTCTATAGAAAATTTTGTCAAAAGTTTATTTCTATAGAAAATTTTGTCAAAATTTCATTTCAATACAATATTTTGTCAAAATTTCATTTCAATAGAAAATTTTGTGAAAATTTTATTTCTATAGAAAATTTTGTCAAATTTTTATTTCTATAGAAAATTTTTTCAAAATTTTATTTCTATAGAAAATTTTGTCAACATTTTATTTCTATAGCGAATTTTGTAAAAATGTTATTTCTATAGCGAATTTTGTCAAAATTTTATTTCTATAGAAAATTTTGTCAAATTTTTATTTCTGTAGCAAATTTTATCAATTTTTTTTCTACAAAAAATTTTGTCAAAATTTTATTTCTACAAAAAATTTTGTCAAAATTTTATTTCTACAGCAAATTTGGCAAAAATTTTATTTCTACAGCAAGTTTTGACAAAATTTTACTTCTATAGAAAATGTTGTAACAGTTCTATTTCTACAGAAAATTTTGTCAAAATTTTATTTCTATAGAAAATTTTGTCAAAACTGTATCTCAATAGAAAATTTTATTTCTTTAGAAAAATTCTGTCAAAATTTTATTTCTATAGAAAATTGTGTCAAAATTTTATTTCTATAGAGAATTTTGTCCAAATTTTATTTCTATAGAAAATGATGTCAAAATTATATAACTATAAAAAGTTTGTAAAGTACGTATTTTTTTGGAGAGAAATATTTTGCAAAATCTACCAAACCATTAAGAATTCTACCAATCTAAGCAAACAGTAAAAAATCTACCATTTTCGGTAGAATTCTACAAACTGTGGCAACCGTGCTCACAACTCCCTTTCCCTATAATTTAGACCCACCACAACTCACTCTCTCTTTCTCACTTTCTCTATGACTTACACTTGCTCACACTCTCTTTCTCCCTCTCTCTTGATTATGGATTCAATCTACTCTACTAACTCATAATCTGGTCATGGATGAGAACTAAATAATTTTATCCATTGCCAAAAACATACACATCCTGCCATCAAAATTCCAAATGTACTCCATATCCATCCATCCATTCACTCATTCATCCATTGTACAGCTGAGTACAATTACTTTCGATGTTTCCATCATATCTGGCATGTTGTCGTTATAATTATGAAGAAGTTTGATGTGGTATTGTTGGTTGGAGGGGGTGGGTGGGGTGTTTAACTTTCCATTTCATGGTCTTGAAGATTTTTCGTCATCGTCTTCTTCTTCTCACTCTCAGACCTTTGAATTTTTATGAATGCTGTTTTTGTAGCTGTTTTTGTTGTTGTTGTTGCCATATATATGTCCCTTTGTTTCGAAGAAACACTTTGAGGAATATTAAATAATTCCTGGCGAAAGAGTATTGCAGCTCCGGGCTAAGAAGGATGGGAGTTATTTAATTTTTGGTGTTGTTGTTGTTTGTTTGTTTTGTTTTTTCGTTTTTCAATGGAAATATGGATGTTGGGATTTGTAGTTGCCTTAAAAGCCAGGATTTTATTAATATCGAAGTAGAATTTATGCGAGTATATTGAGTGAGAATACAATTTAGGTGGTATGAGCTTGTGTTGGTAAACACGTGTGCTGCTTATTCATTCAAAATCCCTCATAGTGTGTCTACTCAAGATCCGGTTGTTTGGAGAATAACATTTTCAATTTTAATATTAGCAATTACTTAAGGAGTGACAAAGGCAGGCGGCATTCTGAATTACAAGAGGCAGATGTTTAGTAGAACTAAATGAAATAAAGACAATGATGATTTTGTTCAAAGGCAAATTATGTGGTACTTGTGATAACAATGTCATGAAGGGGAAAAGGAGGAAATGGGATTTGAGAAAAGCTTTTAGAAATCTCTGATTATGAGATTGACAATGCCTTAGAAAGATGGAAATTTAATGTAGTTAATGAGACGACATTCGGTATGGGAATGGGAATGAGGGGAAGTAAATGTGAAATCGACTATTTCATACCCTACAAGTTTGGAAAATAAACCTCATTCCCATATTTAAGAACATTCACGGGAACATGTTTTTGGGAGTTTTTATCACAATCTGAACAGAAATGTCTGATATTAGGAGCCTTATTCGATTTTTCACCTACAGAGTTTGTATGCCACTAATATTGAGTCTATTATTAAAACAAGGAGGAAATCGATCAATTGGTCTGGGTAATAAATCCAAATTTTAGGAAAATAGGACAATATATTTGTGTAAGACCTACATGTAAGTCTAAATACGATCGGTTAATACATCAAAACATGAGTGTAAATCGAGCGAATGATATATAAGGGAGCTATAGTTAAATCTGAACCGATTTCAACCAAAATTGCTATGCAGAGTAACAATGTCAGTTCTACTCCCTGCGCAAAATTTCACGCAAGTCGGAGTTCAAATTTTGTCTCTGTGGTCAAATGAGTGTAAATCGGGCGAATGATATATATCGGAGCTATATTTAAATCTGAACCAATTTCAAGCATATTTGGCACACTTTACGACACTGTCAAATGTACTCTTTTTGCAAAATTTAAAGCGAATCAAACTTAAATTCTGGCTTGTGTAGTCATATAAGTGTAAATATGGCTATATCTAAAACTGAACTGATTTCTTCCAAAATCAATAGGGTTCTTTTATGATCCAGAACACATACTTGTGCCCAATTTGAATTCGATTGGACTTAAACTGCGAATTAGATTATGATCACAAAAATGTGTTCACAGACAGATGGATGGACATTACAAGATCAATTCAGGGGCATAGTTGCTAGCAATAACATTTTGACAAAATTTTATATAGAAATAAAACTTCGACAAAAATTTCTACAGAAATAAAACTTTGACAAAAATTTCTATAGAAAAAGAACATCGACAAAATTTATCTTAGAAATAAAATTTTACTCAATTTTCTGTAGTAATAAAATTTTGACAAAATTTTCTAAAAACTAAAATTTTGACAAAAACTTTCTATAGAAATAAAATCTTGGCAAAATTTTCTATAGAAATAAAATTGTTACAAAATTTTTTATACTAATAAAATTTTCTATTTTTGACAAAATAAAAGTAGCTCCAAAACCAAATCTCGGGATCGGTTTATATGGGGGCTATAAATGATTATGGACTGATATGGACCACTTTTGGCATGGTTATTAAATATCATATACTACCACCACGTACCAAATTTCAACCAGGTCGGATGAATTTTGATTCTCCAAAAGGCACCCGGAGGTCAAATCTGGGGATCGGTTTATATGGGGGCTATATATAATTATGGACTGATATGAACCAATTCCTGCATGGTTGTTGGATACCATATACTAACATCATGTACAAAATTTCAAACGAATCGGATGAATTTTGCTCTTCCAAGGGGCTCCGGAGGTCAAATCAGTGGATCGGGGCTATATATAATTATGCACCGATTTCGACCAATTTTTGCATTGGTGTTTGAGGTCATATATTAACACCACGTACCAAATTTCAACTGCATCAGATGAATTTTGGTCTTCCAAGAGGCTCCGAAGGTCAAATCTGGTCATTGGGTTATATGGGGGCTATATATAATTATGGACCGATGTGGACCATTTTTTCCATGGTCATTAGAGACCATATACTATCGCCATGTACCAAATTTTAGCTGGATCGGTTGAAATTTGCTTCTCTTAGAGGCTCCGCAAGCCAAATTTGGGGATCGGTTTATATGGGGGCTGTATATAATTATGGACTGATATGAACCAATTCCTGCATGGTTGTTAGAGACCATATACCAACACCATGCACCAAATTTTAGCCGGATCAAATGAAATTTCTCTTAGAGGCTCCGCAAGCCAAATCGGGGGATCGGTTTATATGGGGCTGTATATAATTATGGACCGATGTGGACCAATTTTTGCATGGTTGTTAGGGACCATATACTAACACCATATACCAAATTTAAGCCGGATCGGATGAAATTTGCTTCTCTTAGAGGATCGGCAAGCCAAATTTGTGGGTCCGTTTATATGGGGGCTATACTTAAAAGTGGACCGATATGGCCCATTTGCAATACCATCCGACCTACATCAATAACAACAACTTGTGCCAAGTTTCAAGTCGATAGCTCCTTTCGTTCGGAAGTTAGCGTGATTTCCAAAGACGGACGGACGGACATGCTCAGATCGACTCAGTATTTCGGCACGACCCAGAATATATATACGTTATGGGGTCTTGGAGCAATATTTCGATGTGTTACAAACGGAATGACAAAGTTAATGTACCCATATCCTATGGTGGAGGGTGTAAAAATAAAATAATAATAATAATAAAATAAAATTTCGACAAAATTTATTATAGAAAAAAAAAAACAATTTTCTGTAGCAATAAATATTTGACGCAATTTTCTATAGAAATAAAATTTTTACAAAATTTTCTATAGAAATACTATTTTCACAAAATTTTCTAAAGAAATAACATTTTGAGAAAACTTCCTAAAGAAATCAGATTTTAGAACATTTTCTATAGAATTAAATTTTGATACAATTTTCGGTAGCAATAAAATTTTGACAAAATTTTCTATAGAAATAAAATATTTAAAAAATTTTCTATAGAAATAAAATTTTTAAAAAATTTTCTATAGAAATAAAATTTTGCCAAAATTTTCTATAGAAATTGAATTTCGACAAAGTTTATGATAGAAATGAAATTTTGACACAATTTTCTATAGAAATAAAATTTTAACAAAATTTTCTATAGAAATAAAATTTTGAAAAACTTTTCTATAAAAATAAAAGCTTGAAAATTTTTTCTATAGAAATAAATTTTTGAAAGAATTTTCTATAAAAATAATATTTTCGAAAAATTTTCTAAAGAAATAACATTTTGAGAAAACTTCCTAAAGAAATAACATTTTGAGAAAATTGTCTATAGAAATACAATTTATTAAAATTTTCTATAGAAATAAATTACTTGACCAAATTTTCTATAGAAATAAAATTTTGACAAAATTGTCTATAGAAAAAAAATTTTGACAAAATTTTCTACAGAAATGAAATTTTGACAAAATTTACTATAGAAATAATATTTTCACACAATTTTCTATAACAGTAAAACTTTGACTAAGTTCTCTATAGAAATAAATTCTTTTCAAAATTTTCTATAGAAATAACATTTTGACCAAATTTTCTATAGAAGTAAAATTTTAACAAAACGAACTTTGACAAAATTTTCTATGGAAATATAATTTTGACAAAATTTAATATAGCAATAAAATGTTGACACAATTTTCTGTAGATATAAAATTTTGACAACATTTTTTATAACAATACATTTTTGACAAAATTTTTTATAGAAATAAATTTTTGACAAAATTTTCTATAGAAATAAAATGTTTAGAAAATTTTCTATAGAAATAGAACTTCGACAAAATTTTCTATAGAAATGAAATTTTAACACAATTTTCTGTAGCAATAAAATTTTGACACAATTTTCTGTAGCAATAAAATTTTGACAAATATTTCTACATAAATAATCTGTTGACAAAATTTTTTATAGAACTAGAACATAGACAAAATTTTTTAAAGAAATATAATTTTGACAAAGTTTTCTATAGAAATAAAATTTTGACAAAATTTTCTATAGAAATGAAATTTTGACAAAAATTTCAATAGAAATAATTTTTTGACCAAATTTTTCATAGAAATAAAATTTTAGCAAACTTTTCTATAGGAATAAAATTTTAACAAAATTTGCTATAAAAATAAACTTCTGACCATATACTAACGCCATGTACCAAATTTTAGATGGATTGGTTGAAATTTGCTTCTCTTAGAGGCTCCGCAAGCCAAATCGGGGGATCGGTTTATATGGGGGCTGTATATAATTATGGACCGATGTGGACCAATTTTTGCATGGTTGTTAGGGACCATATACTAACACCATATACCAAATTTAAGCCGGATCGGATGAAATTTGCTTCTCTTAGAGGATCGGCAAGCCAAATTTGGGGGTCCGTTTATATGGGGGCTATACTTAAAAGTGGACCGAAATAAAATTTTGAAAAAATTTTCTATAGAAATAAAATTTTGAAAAAAATTCCTATAGAAATAAAATTTTGACAAAATTTTCCATAGAAATAAAATTTTAGCAAACTTTTCTATAGAAATAAAATTTTGACAAAATTTTCTATAGAAATGAAATTTTGACAAAAATTTCTATAGAAATAATTTTTTGACCAAATTTTACATAGAAATAAAATTTTAGCAAACTTTTCTATAGGAATAAAATTTTAACAAAATTTGCTATAAAAATAAACTTTTGACCAAATTTTCTCTAAAACTAAAGGTTTAACAACATTTTTTATAGAAATAAGATTTTGGCAAATTTGTTTATAGAAATGAATTTTTAACAAAATTGTCTATAGAAATAAAATCTTGAAAGAAATTTCTATAGAAATACAATTTTGAAACAATTTTCTATAAAAATAAAATATTGACAAAATTTTCTATAGAAATAAAATTTTGACAAAGTTTTCAACAGAAATAAAATATTTTGAAAAAAAAAAAGATTTTTTTAGGTTGGTAGTTTTGTGGTAAAACTTTCTTCGAATGTTGGTAGATTATTTTTGGCACGTATGGCAACCGTGGTTATAGGCCGCATAACCATCTGTAAGCTGGACAAAGAAGCTCGATTACAATTCGAGCATTTCTGTGTTGCTAGATATTCAACAACTCAATAAAAAATCCACATGAAGGCTCTATACCGGAAATGGGCCAAAATACCACAGAGCCATATTCGTTTATCATGTGATGGCTTTATAGGCTGTCGTTGGGAGACCATTAATCGCTATCCAATTCTGACAAATTTAATGACTTATCTGACATTTTTTGTTTTTGGAAAATAAAATTTTAAAAAAATCTGAAAAACCTATAGCGAATTAATTTGTACATATCAGCTGTATATTTGTTTCTATTTAAATCATAATAGAATTTTTAAATAAAATGTATTACAATTTCATATCATACTAGTATTTGGTTCTTTTATACATTTAATACTGGAAAATATATTTTAAAGCATTCCACCAATTTTTGATTCGTACTAACCATAAGGGTTTACACCATAATCTAAATTGGGGGACATTAATATCCTATTAATATTCCACTGCTGTCAAGGTTAGTTAGGTTAGGTTAGGTGGCAGCCAATGTATCAGGCTCACTTAGATTATTCAGTCCATTGTGATACCACATTGGTGAACTTCTCTCTTATTACTGAGTGCTGCCCGATTCCATGTTAAACTCAATGACAAGGGATCTCCTTTTTATAGCCGAGTCCGAACGGCGTTCCATATTGCAGTGAAACAACTTAGAGAGGTTTTGAAACCCTCAGAAATGTCACCAGCATTACTGAGGTGGGATAATCCACCGCTGAAAAACTTTTTGGTGTTCGGTCGAAGCAGGCATCGAACCCACGACCTTATATATGCAAGGCGTGCATGCTAACCAATGCTCCACGGTGGCTCCCATGCCACTGCTATCAGATTTTCCAAATGAGTGATTGCTTTACTAGTGATTCCATTTTTCAAACCACGCGCCGGATATGAAGTGCAAGCTCCATAATATACCTATAAAACCTATGAATTTATATTTATGTATATGTGCGAGAGTGTTCTCTAACATACATATATTGTTCATCTATATATGGCACTATGTTTAGAGGTCTACATATGGGCGTGTATCTTTCAATTAGGATCTTTTCTATAGTTCGAAACAGGGAGTAATGAAAAAAAAACTTGTTTTTATTATTTTTCCGGATGTTGTTGCTGATGTTATTACTGACTGTTAATGATATGGGAGTTAATGCTGGTGGTATTGCTACTGTGAATGGATATGTGGAAGCATGATACCATTAAAATGTTTGTTAAAGTACTCTCTCTATCTCATTCCCCCTCTCTCTCTATGAATGTTGTCCAACACAAAAAAAAACACAGGAATCACTCAAACTAGACCTATGTTGCTATAGCAATAAATATGAGTATGGTTGCTATGTGTAATATGCGTGTGTTGGTTATTTTACGATGGTGAACGAGTATGTGTGTGAGTATAAGTTCACATAAATGCTTACAACTATATCCAATGATATGCATATCCATACACATTAACTCCTACACAATTTTAACGATTTGTATTATGGTGGATCGAAAACAATATTTATTAAAATTTTTCGCGACGATAATTCTATAAACGCAAAAACGAATAAACATTTTGGAATTTCGGTTATTTACGGGGTGGCTGATATGTTATGCAACATGATATTTTTGAATAATACCCTCCGCCATTGACAACTTTATACAAATTTTATTTCTACAGAAAATTTTGTGAAAATTTAATTTCTATAGAAAATTTGGTCAAATTTTTATTTCTATCAACATTTTATTTCTATAGAAAATTTTCTCCAAATTTTATTTATATAGAAAATTTTGTCAAAATTTCATTTTTATAGAAAATTTAGCCAAAATTTTATTTCTATAGATAATTTTGTTAAAATTTAATTCCTATAGAAAATTTTGTCAAAATTTTATACCTATAGAAAATTTGGCACAATTTTATTTCTATAGAAAATTTTGTCACAATTTTATTTCCATAGGAAATTTTGTCAAATTTTTATTCCTATAGAAAATTTTGTCAAATTTTTTTCAGTAGAAAAACAGACAGCGAAGTAACTAGACAGCGGAGAAAATCCTTGAAAACGGTTCTGACGAAGTCAACCGAAATATCGGAAAATCAAAAAAAAAAAAAAAAAAAAAAAAACAAGAAACCAACAATTTCAAGTTTAATTTATAGACCTATAGCAGAGATTATGAGATAAAAAATTATAAAAATTTTATTTCTATAGAAAATTTTGGCAAAATTTTATTTCGATAGAAAATTTCGGCAAAATTTTATTTCGATAGAAAATTTCGGCAAAATTTTATTTCTATAGAACATTTTGGCAACATTTTATTTCTATAGAAAACTTTGTGAAAATTTAATTTCTATAGAAAATTTTGTCAAAATTGTATTTCTATAGAAAATGTTGGCAAAATTTTATTTGTATATAACATATTGACAACATTTTATTTCTATAGAAAACTTTGTGAAAATTTAATTTCTATAGAAAATTTTGTCAAAATTTTTTTCAAGGATTTGTTCTGGTGTACACAGCTTCTATAGAAAACTTTGTGAACATTTTATTTCTATAGAAAATTTTGCCAAAATTTTATTTCTATAGAAAATTTTATCAAAATTTTATTTCTAGAGAAAATTTTGTCAAAATTTTATTTTTATAGAAAATTTTGTCAAAATTTTATTTATATAGAAAATTTTATTACCAAAAAACAATTTTGTCAAAATTTTTTTCCTATAGAAAATTTTATCAAAATTTTATTTATATAGAAAATTTTGTCAAAATTTTATTTCTATAGAAAATTTTGTCACAATTTTATTTCTATAGAAAATTTTGTCACAATTTTATTTCCATAGGAAATGTTGACAAATTTTTATTTCTATAGAAAATTTTGTCAAATTTTTATTCATATACAAAAATTTTGTCAAAATTGTATTTCTATGGAAAATTTTGGCAAAATTTTATTTCTATAGAAAATTTTGGCAAAATTTTGTTTCTATAGAAAACTTTGTGAAAATTTTATTTCTATAGAAAACTTTGTGAAAATTTTATTTCTATAGAAAACTTTGTGAAAATTTAATTTCTATAGAAAATGAAAAATTTTATTTCTACAGAAAATTTTGTCACAATTTTATTTCTATAGAAAATTTTGTCACAATTTTACTTCCATAGGAAATGTTGACAAATTTTTATTTCTATAGAAAATTTTGTCAAATTTTTATTCATATAGAAAATTTTGTCAAAATTGTATTTCTATAGAAAATTTTGGCAAAATTTTATTTCTATAGAAAATTTTAGCAAAATTTTATTTCTATAGAAAACTTTGTGAAAATTTTATTTCTATAGAAAACTTTGTGAAAATTTAATTTCTATAGAAAATGTTGTCAAAATTTAGTTTCTATAGAAAATTTTGTCAAAATTTTATTTCTATAGAAAACTTTGTGAAAATTTTATTTCTATAGAAAACTTTGTGAAAATTTAATTTGTATAGAAAATTTTGTCAAAATTTTGTTTCTTTAGAAAATTTTGCCAAGATTTTATTTCTATAGAAAATTTTGTTAAAATTTAATTTCTATAGAAAATTTTGGCAAAATTTTATTTCTTAAGAAAATTTTGTCAAAATTTTATTTCTATAGAAAACTTTGTTAAAATTTTATTTCTATAGGAAATTTTGTCAAAATTTTATTTCTATAGGAAATTTTGTCAAAATTTTATTTCTATAGGAAATTTTATCAAAATTTTATATCTATCGAAAATTTTCTCAAAATTTTATTTCTATAGAAAATTTTGTGAACCTTTTTTTTCTATAAAAGATTTTGTTAACATTTTATTTCCATAGAAAATTTTCTCAAAATGTTATTTCTACAGAAAATTTTCTCAAAATGTTATTTCTACAGAAAATTTTCTCAAAATTTTATTTCTACAGAAAATTTTCTCAAAATTTAATTTCTATGGAAAACTTTTTCAAAATTTTATTTGTATAGAAAATTTTGTGGAAATTTTTTTTTCTATAGAAGATTTTGTTAACATCGTACTTCTATAGAAAATTTTCTCAAAATGTTAGTTCTATAGAAAATTTTGTGAGCATTTTGTTGCTATAGAAAATTTTCTCAAGAGTTTATTTCTATAGAAGATTTTTGTCAACATTTTATTTCTATAGAAAAATTTCTCAAAATTTTATTTCTGTAGAATATTTTGTCAAGATTTGGTCGATTTAGCTAGTTTTGGCACGAATCAAATAGCCGACAAAGCCATAACACGCTTCAGGTAAATGACTCTGCGGCATCTACTATATCGCGACCTTAGAATGATAAGGTTCTAAGTGAATAGGGATTTAGTGTATACTTAGAACCTTGTTATAAGGTCGCGATATACGCTTTGTTATTATACCCTCCACCATAGGATGGGGGTATATTAACTTTGTCATTCCGTTTGTAACACATGGAAATATTGCTCTAAGACCCCGTAAAGTATATATATTCTGGGTCGTGGTGGAATTCTGATTCGATCTGAGCATGCCCGTTCGTCCGTCCGTCCGTTGAAATCACGCTAACTTCCGAACGAAACAAGCTATTGACTTGAAACTTGGCACAAGAAGTTGTTATTAGTGTAGGTCAGATGGTATTGCAAATGGGCCATATGGGTCAACCCCCAAATTTGGCTTTCGAGTCCTCTAAGAGAAGCAAATTTCATCCGATCTGGCTGAAATTTGGTACATGGTGTTAGTATATGGCCTCTAACAACCATGCAGAAATTGGTCCGCATCTGTCCATAATTACATATAGCCCCCATATAAACGGATCCCCCGATTTGGCTTGCGGAGCCTTTAAGAAAAGCAAAATTTGTACATGGTGTTAGTATGTAGTCTCTAATGACCACGCAAAAATTGGTGTACATCGGTCCATAATTACATGTAGCCCCCATATAAACCGATCACCAGATTTGACCTCCGGAGCCTCTTGGAAGACCACAATTCTTCTGATTCAGTTGAAATTTAGTACATTGTGCTAGTATATGGCCGTGAACAACCATGTCTAACTAGATGCCTATCGGTCTATAGTTATATATAGCCCTCAGATAAATCGATCCCCAATCACACAAAAATTGGTCCATTTCAAGTTCATAATTGTATATAGCCCCCATATAAGCGACCCCTATATTTCAATGCTGGATCTCTACGTACCGTGCAAAAGTCCATATCGATTCGTAATTATTTGTAGACTTACCTATACATACCTTTTTTGTCTAATATATACCACGTATGGTTTAACTCACAATTTAGAAAACGATGTTAAGAAGTTTTAAGGTACCACAACCCAAGTAATTCGATTGTGGATGATAGTCTTTCGTAGAAGTTTCTACGCAATCCATGGTGGAGGGTACATAAGATTCGGCCTGGCCGAACTTACGGCCGTATGTGCTTGTTTTTTAGTTCCAATGTTACTATTTCGAAACACCCTAATGCCCATGTACTTATCCATTTTCAGATTCATATACGCTCTAACACATTTTATGAATTTCCGCTTTTATGTACCAATGATTTTTGTGTCGAGGCATATTTTAAATATTTACAGCCTGTCATAATTTTATAGCTTTACTCACACATACCCACACACACTCACATATGTACACAAATTTTATATTGTTTTCCTATGAGCTCGGAGTAGTGGATGGGTTGTATTAAACATAATAACACTTTTAAATGTGTGGTATGATAATTATGGTCATATTCGCACCATCAAGAGTTCGCACCATCAAGAGTAAAAGTTCATGATGTACGAAGTTCTTTTTGGTTTTAAAATGTTTTCTTTAAAAGCAAACCAACCTTAATCTTGTAAGGAAAAATATAAAAATTCCAATTTCAATAGCAAGGTGATTTAGTTGATTAAAAAAAATCTTAAAAGTAGAAATAGATTTTTTTTTTAATTTTTGAAAAGTCTTAAAAAGTATATTTAGCAACAGTCGATGACACGATTTAAAAAAAAATTTACGACATTTTCAAAATTTCTTAAAGTCGACTTTTGGATTTTTTTCAATTGAGTCATCGTCAATGGCAAAAGTCATAAAATAACTTCCTTCAATTCTTAAAAAAAAAATCATCAAAAAAAAATATTTTTTTATTTTAGATTTAAAAAAATCGAAAATTGAACTTCATAAAATTTTCAAAGAGTCGATTTATTCGATTTTCATTAAAATCCCTAGTGCTGGAAGGTAAAACAAAAAATTAATTAAACAAAAATTCGTTTAATACAAATCAACTCATTTTTATAGCTTAACTAACTGCTTACTCGGTCTAATGTGAAAAATTGTAGTATTCTAAGAATGCATATATATCCCAAATACCTTTTGTACTTTTATGTCAAATTATTAATTTCCTTAGAAAGTGAAATTGTCGGCAATTTTCCCCTGCATTTTATGAATTAATAAAATTAAAAAAAAGTGCAAAATTAGGCAGGCAAAAACTGCTTTGTTGCCCATGTTTTTTTCCTCATAAATAAATTGAGCAACATTTCCCATTACTTTACATGCTTCCGGTAAAACGACATCCTTTTGGTATTCTCCCAAACGCGAACCCGAACCCAATCTCAATTCCTATCATTTCATTTCTTTGTACAATGAATATATCCATTTGAATGATTATGTCAGAAAATTCAAATGTTTTGAGTGCGTTCAATGGAGGAGCTGGATATGTGGATATTAAATGGTGACTTGTGTGTTTGTGTGTAAATTGGTGATAAATCGATGGAATGAGTAAATATGTGCGTGTTTGTGGGAGAGTGTCTACACATATTCATTCCTATGTATTTCTCACTTATTTGTTGTATTTGTAACATTTTACGAGATAGTCATAAAACATTCGCTCTGCCGTACTCTCCCACACGCATAATCATATGGACTCTCAGACAAATGAATGCGTATCAAAACCTAAATACACGCATGTACACACACACACACACTTCTTTACCCATTAAACTCACAAAAATATTTCGCCTACGTTTAAATTCATCTCGCTCTCTCCCCTCGAGCCATTAACAACACCACATGCATTCAATTTGAATAACAAAAGCAAGTTTATGAATTTAAATTTTTTGTGATGTAAAATTTATGTTTCATGGTTGATTTTGATGGTATTTTAAAAATTTTTATATTTTCCCATTGTTGTTACATAAATTTTCATTTTTCGCCTGGTAAATAAAGAAATATGGCAGTGGAAGTGGGGCCTACACACAAGTGTATGATAGCACCGGCATAATATGTAGAGACTTGGAAGAGACTCCTTAAGACTTGTTTATGAACTAGGTAGATATTTGAAATTAAAGGACTAACATATGAAAGCCCGAAAAGGTCAATACTTGTTGGTAGAGAAAAATTGGAATTTATGTTTAAAATAAATTCCTATATTGAATTTAAGATCGTTATTTTTCAATCAAAATTTTATTTTTATATAAAATTTTGTCAAAATTTTATTTCTATAGAAAGTTATGTAAAAATTTTATTTCTATAGAAAATTTTGTCAAACTGTTATTTCTAAAACAAATTTTGCCAAAATTTTATTTCTATAGAAAGTTTTGTAAAAAAATTATTTTTATAAAAAGTTTTGTCAACATTTTATTTCTATAGAAAATTTTGTCAAAATTTTATTTTTATAGAAAATTTTGTCAAAAAGTTTTGTCATTTTATTTCTATAGAAAATTTTGTCAAAATTCTATTTTCATAGGAAATTTTGTCAAAATTTTATTGCTATAGAAAATTTTCTCATTTTTTTTTTTTTGAGAAAATTTGTCAAAATTTTATTTCTACAGAAAATTTTGTCAAAATTTTATTTCTATAGAAAATTTTATTTTGCAAGAAAATTTTGTCAAAATTTTATTTATAGAAAATGTTAAAATTTTAGTTTTATAGAAAATCTTTTGCATAAAAATTGTATTTTTATGAAAAATTTTGTCAAAATTTTACTTTTATAGAAAATTCTCTCAAAATTTTATTTCTATAGAAAATTTTTTCAAAATTGTATTTTTATAGGAAATGTTGTCAAAGTTGTAGTGTTGTGGGAAATTCTGTCGCAAACGTCGTAAAGATTTTATTTTTATAGAAAATTTTTTCAAAATGCTATTTCTATAGAAAATTTCGTCAAAATTTTAATTTTATAGAAAAT
This sequence comes from Haematobia irritans, assembly GCF_050003625.1. Taxonomy (NCBI): domain Eukaryota; kingdom Metazoa; phylum Arthropoda; class Insecta; order Diptera; family Muscidae; genus Haematobia; species Haematobia irritans. Next base: position 31,741,102 of record NC_134398.1, read on the forward strand.
TCGTTAAAATTTTAATTTAAAAAAAAATATTTTGCATAAAAATTTTATTTTTATGAAAAATTTTGTCAAAATTTTACTTTTATAGAAAATCCTCTCAAAATTTTATTTCTATAGAAAATTTTATCAAAAATTTATTTTTATAGGAAATGTTGTTAAAGTTGTATTGTTTTGGGATATTTTGTCGCAAACGTCGTAAAGATTTTATTTTTATAGAAAATTTTGTCAAAGTTTTATTTCTATAGAAAATTTCGTCAAAATTTTATTTTTATAGAAAATTTTGTAAAAATGTTATTTCTATAGAAAGTTTGGTCAACATTTTATTTCTATAGAAAATTTGGTCAAAATTCGATTTCTATAGAAAATTTTCTCAAAGTTTTATTTCGGGAAAATTTGAATAAATTTTATTTCTATAGGAAATTTTGTCAAAATTCTATTTTCATAGGAAATTTTGTTAAAATTTTATTTTTTTAGAAAATTTTGTCAAAACTTTATTTCTATAGACAATTTTTTTAAAATTTTATTTCTCTAGAAAATTTTGTCAAAATTTTATTTTTTTTAGAAAATTATGTCAAAAATTTTTTTTGTAGAAAATTTTATTTTTATAGAAAATTCTGGCAAAATTTTATTTCTATAGAAAATTTTCTCAAAGTTTTATTTTGAGAAAATTTGTCAAAATTTTATTTCTATAGAAAATTTTGTGAAAAAATTTTTTTAGAAAATTTTGTTAAAATTTAGTTTTATAGAAAATTTTGTTAGAATTTTATTTTTATAGAAAATTTTTGTAAAAATTTTATTTCTATTGAAAATTTTGTCAAAATGTTATTTCTATAGAAAATTTCGTCAAAATTTTATTTTTATAGAAAATTTTGTAAAAATGTTATTTCTATAGAAAGTTTTGTCAACATTTTATTTCTATAGAAAATTTGGTCAAAATTTGATTTCTATAGAAAATTTTCTCAAAGTTTTATTTCGAGAAAATTTGTATAAATTTTATTTCTATAGGAAATTTTGGTAAAATTCTATTTTCATAGGAAATTTTGTTAAAATTTTATTTTTATAGAAAATTTTGTCAAAATTTTATTTCTATAGACAATTTTTTTTAAATTTCATTTCTCTAGAAAATTTTGTCAAAATTTTATTTTTTTTTAGAAAATTATGTCAAAAATTATTTTTGTAGAAAATTTTATTTTTATAGAAAATTCTGGCAAAATTTGATTTCTATAGAAAATTTTGTCAAAATTTTATTTTTTTTTAGAAAATTTTGTTAAAATTTTGTTTTCATAGAAAATTGTGTGAATTTTTTTTTTAGAAAATTTTAGTAAAATTTTATTTTTATAGAACATTTTTGTAAAAATGTTATATCTATAGAAAATTTTGTCAAAATTTTATTCTAATAGAAATTTTTGACAAAATTTTATTATTATAGGAAGTTTTGTCAAAATTTTTTATTTTATAGAAAATTTTATCAAAATTTTATGTTTATAGGAAATTTAGTCAAAATGTTGATTTTATAGAAATTGTTGTCAAAATTTTATTTTTATAGAAAATTTTGTCAAAATTTTATTTTTATACAAAATGTTGGCAAAATATTACCCAGCAAAAGAAAATGGAAGTTCTGCCAAAGGCACAGCTTTAAAAGCACTTCCAGAAGATGTACTCCCAATGATATTCTTTATTTTAACTAAACAGGAAGTTCTTTTAATTTAATTTTTTGTATCTTGATTTTTTCATATTTTTAATGGGTAATGTTAACTTTTTTATTTCAAATAGATTAAAAGCAGAGTAGGAATTCATAAAATGGTACAAATCATTTAAATTTTGTCGAAAAAATGCTAAATCCAATCTGAAAAAAATTGTGAATTTTTGAAAAGAAAATTTTTAGAAGAATCCATTAAAAATTATAAAAAATTATAAAAATTATTTATTTGACAAAATATCACAGAATTTTTTAATTTACATCCAAAACATTAAATTCGGATCACACCTAAAGAAGTGATGCAAATTCAGTGCAACGGATGTTGAAATGGAGGACTTCCATCCTATGACAAGCTAATGTTAAATTCATCGCTTCTGCGTCAATTTTGCACCACTTCCGAATCCAAAAAGAACATTTTCATTACTCTTTTAGCGGCGCTTGTTTTGCTGAGTGAAGAAAGAAGTTCACCAATGTGATATCACAATGGACTGAATAGTCTTAGTGAGCCTGATACATCGGGCTGCCACATAACCTAACCTAACTTAACCTTTGCTGGGTATCCATTGGTCCTTTTTATATCCGGAATTTATGCAAAATTGGCGCCGAAGCGATTAATTAAACATGGTCTTGTCGTAAGACGGATGTCCACAAATTCAACAGCCGTTGCACTGAATTTGCATTGCTTTTTAAGGTGTGATTCACCTTAAAAACTTTTGTAATATTTTGCCAAATAAATAATTTTTATATTTTTTTATTTTCAATGCATTCTTTCGCTGGACCTCAAACATTTTAAAAAATTCGCAATATTTCTACAGTGGAGTTAGTATTTTTTGTGGAAAAAATTTGAATAATTTGGACCGTTTTAATAATTGTTACTCTGTTTTAAACCTATTTGAAACACACAAAAAAAATACCTATTAAAAATATGAAAGAAGTGAGAAAATTCCAGTGAAAGAATTTCATGTGTATTTGAAAACAAAAACATCTTTGGGAATACATTTTTCGAAGTGGTTTTAGAAGAGCTTAAAATTTTTTGTTTTGTTGAGATATTAAGCAAGCCTTAGAGCATTCATGTGCATTTTTATGAGAATTATTACGATTTTTATACCCTGCTCCACACTGTGGAACAGGGTATTATAAGTTAGTGCATATGTTTGCAACACCCAGAAGGAGACGAGATAGACACATGGTGTCTTTGGCCAAAATGCTCAGGGTGGGTTCCTGAGTCGATATAGCGATGTCCGTCTGTCCGTCTGTCCGTGAACACATTTTTGTAATCAAAGTCTAGGTCGCAGTTTTAGTCCAATCGACTTCAAATTTGGCACAAGTATGTGTTTTGGCTCAGAATAGATCCCTATTGATTTTGGAAGAAATCGGTTCAGATTTAGATATAGCTCCCATATATATATTTCGCCCGATATGGACTTATATGGCCACAGAAGCCAGAGTTTTACCCTAATTTGTTTAAAATTTTGCACAAGAAGAACAATTAGTACTATAGTCAAGTGTGCCAACTTTTATTGAAATCGGTTCAGATTAAGATATAGCTCCCATATATATCTTTCTGCTGACATGGACTAATATGGACCCAGCAGCCAGAGTTTTATACGGATTTGCTTGAAATTTTGTATTGGCATAACACTTGGTCGTATAATCAAGTGTGCAAAATTTGATTGAAATCGGTTCAGATTTAGATATAGCTCCCATATATATCTTTCGCCCGATATGGACTTATATGGCCCCAGAAGCCAGTTTTTTGGCCGAATTTGGTTGAAATTTTGCACTAGGAGTACAATTAGTAGTATAGTCAAGTGTGCAAAATTTGATTGAAATCGGTTCAGATTTAGATATAGCTCCCATATATATCTTTCGGCCGATATGGACTAATATGGTCCTAAAAGCTAGAGTTTTGACCCAATTTGGTTGAAATTTTGCACAGGGAGTAGATTTAGCATTCTAGCTATGCGTGCCAAATTTGATTGAAATCGGTTCAGATTTATATATAGCTCCCATATATAGCTTTCGCCCGATTTACACTCATATGACCACAGAGGCCAATTTTTGCTCCGATTTAGTTGAAATTTTGCACAAGGAGTAGATTTAGCATTGTAGCTATGTGTGCCAAATTTGGTTGAAATCGATTCAGATTTAGATATAGCGCCCATATATATCTTTCGCCCGATATGCACTTATATGGACCCAGAAGCCAGAGTTTTATCTTTTTTTATAGCTTGAAATTTTGCACAAGGAGCACAATTGGCAGTATAGTCATGTGTGCCAAATTTGATTGAAATCGGTTCAGATTTAGATATAGCTTCCATATATATTTTTCGCCCGATATGGACTTATATGGCCCCAGAAGCCCGAGTTTTGCCCAATTTGGTTGAAATTTTGCACAGGGAGTAGATTTAGCATTCTAGCCATGCGTGCCAAATTTGATTGAAATCGGTTCAGATTTATATATAGCTTCCATATATATTTTTCGCCCGATATGGACTTATATGGCCCCAGAAGCCCGAGTTTTGCCCAATTTGGTTGAAATTTTGCACAGGGAGTAGATTTAGCATTCTAACCATTCGTGCCAAATTTGATTGAAATCGGTTCAGATTTATATATAGCTCCCATATATAGCTTTCGCCCGATTTACACTCATATGACCACAGAGGCCAATTTTTTGCTCCGATTTAGTTGAAATTTTGCACATGGAGTAGAATTAGCATTGTAGCTATGCCTGCCAAATTTGGTTGAAATCAGTAAATATTTAGATATAGCTCCCATATATATGTTTTTCTGATTTCGACAAAAATGGTCAAAATACCAACATTTTCCTTGTAAAATCGCCACTGCTTAGTCGAAAAGTTGTAAAACTGACTCTAATTTTCCTAAACTTGTAATACATATATATCGAGCGATAAATCATAAATAAACTTTTGCGAAGTTTCCTTAAAATTGCTTCAGATTTAAATGTTTCCCATATTTTTTTTTACTAAAATTGTGTTCCACTCTAGTGCATTAGCCAACTTAAATTTTGAGTCTATAGATTTTGTAAAAGTCTATCAAATTCTGTCCAAATCAAGTGATATTTAAATGTATGTATTTGGGACGAACCTTTATATAGCACCCAACACATTTGACGGATGTGATATGGTATCGAAAATTTAGATCTACAAAGTGGTGCAGGGTATAATATAGTCGGTCCCGCCCGACTTTAGACTTTCCTTACTTGTTTTTTTTTTTGATTTAATACAATGGTCATGGAAATTTATAACCCCCTTAAGGTCATAAAATTTTTGAGGCATATTTGAAAAAAAGAAATTCTCATAAGGCTGGGGAAATTTTCTTAAAAATTATGTTTTTTTTTAAGACAAACTAAAACAAAATAATTTTTTGTTGTGCAACACAAACAAGTTAATTTTACCAACAAACAATTTTTTTTTCAATGCATGAATAACTGTTGAATTGTTGATCTTTTATTAAATATCTTACCTTAATATTCTATTATAATCTTGGGGTATGTTTTCTGTAATGACAAGATATTGGAGAAAATTTCATTATTGTATATTGAAAAATAAATATATATATATCTATATTATTTGACATTTTTAAATTATTATGAAATTTTTAAAACGAATAGACCGTATCCTGTTTAACTAGCTTCTATATTTCATGGAAATCTATTTGACACTAGTCTTTAATAAATAAATTCCTAATTCCATTTCCACGTATTGGGATAAATAAGTATGTGACTCTCATTTCCTTGTTTTTAATTTATTTGTAAGGCTTTTTGATTGTTGCTTTTGATAAATGTCTAAGTTCTAAATGGTGTTGTATTCACAAGATGAGTATATGTGTGTGTGTCTCATTTGCCGCCCACACTTGATGTATTTAACGGAATCTCTATTAAACTCTCCTTGTGTATGTGTGAATTTATTCTAGTTGTTAAGAGAGTGAGAGCATACTGACGTAAGCATGTGTGGGTGTGTGTTAGCAAATGCTTTACTATGTAAGACATTTTTCTCCGAACTGATACTCACTGTCAATCTCTATTATATATTTTAAGTGTAGAGAATGTAGATTTTAGGCATACAAGTATCTCTCAATTCTATGCCTAAAAATGTCTGTCATTGCCACTGGTGACAGTGACAGTAATTAAGATCTTTTATTTTGCTTAATTTAAATTTTAAACCTACTGGCAAATTGTTTGCCCTGATTGTTGGTTTGAAAATTTCTTAGAAAATTCATTTAATTTCCATAATTTACAACTCATCATATGCTTCACAGGTGGTTGTGTAAATTATTTAAGCAGTACATAGGGATTTTATTTTTGCTGCTGTAAATGTATGCTAAAATTTTTAATTAATAATAAAGAAGATCAAAAGGGGAATTTGCTCGTCATTGACTTCCGTAGCAGAGGCCAGAGCAGGTTTCAGAAATTAAATGATTTTACATTTTTGGAAATCATTGACGCTATTTTAAATGACAAAGAGTAGAAAATTACAAAAAATTATGTGATTTTAAATATCTCTTATTGAGTTATTGTAAATATTTTAGCTTCAATTTATATAGGAAATTTTTTCAAAATTTTATTTCTATAGAAAATTCTGACAAAATTGTATTTCTATTGAAAATTTTGTAAATTTTTTTCTACAGAAAATTTTGCCAAAATTGTATCTTTTAGAATATTTTGTCAAAATTTTATTTCTATAGAAAATTTTGGCAAAATTTTATTTCTATAGAAAATTCTGTAAAAATTTTATTTCTACAGAAAATTTTGTCAAAATTTTATTTTTTATAGAAAATTTTGCAAAAATTTATCTTTATAGAAAATTTTGTCAACATTTTTTTTTAATGAAATTTTTTTTCAAAATTTAATTTCTATAGAAAATGTTGTCAACATTTTATTTCTATAGAAGATTATGGCCAAATTTTATTCCTTTAGAAAATTCTGACAAAATTTTTACTTCTATAGAAAATTTTGCCAAAATTTAATTTCTTAGACAATTTTGTAAAAATTTTCTTTCTATAGAAATTTTTGTTAGAATTTTATTTCCATAGAAAATTTTGTGAACATTTTATTTCTATAGAAATTTTTGTCAGAATTTTATTTCTCTAGAAAATTCTGTTAACATTTCATTTTTATAGAAAATCTTGTCAAAAATTTACTTCAATAGAAAATTTTGTCAAAATTTTATTTCTATAGAAAATTTTGTTAAAATTTTATTTCTATAGAAAATTTTGTCAAAGTTTTATTTCTGTAGAAAATTTTGTCAAAATTTTATTTCTATAGAAAATTCTGTCAAAACTTTATTTCTTAGACAATTTTTTTCAAAATTTTCTATAGAAAATTTTGTTAAAATTTTATTTCTATAGAAAATTTTGTCAAAATTTAATTTCTCTAGAAAATTCTGTTAACATTTCATTTTTATAGAAAATCTTGTCAAAATTTTATTTCTATAGAAAATCTTGTCAAAATTTTATTTCTATAGAAAATTCTGTCAAAATTTTATTTCTATAGAAAATTTTGTCAAAATTTTATTTCTATAGAAAATTCTGTCAAAATTTTATTTCTATAGAAAATTTTGTTAAAATGTTATTTTTATAGAAAATTTTGTCAAAATTTTAGTTCTATAGAAAATTTTGTCAAAATTTTATTTCTATAGAAATTCTTGTCAGAATTTTATTTCCATAGAAAATTTTGTGAAAATTTTATTTCTATAGAAATTTTTGTCAAAATTTTATTTCTCTAGAAAATTCTGTTAACATTTCATTTTTATAGAAAATCTTATCAAAATTTTATTTCTCTAGAAAATTCTGACAAAATTGTATTTCTATTGAAAATTTTGTAAATTTTTTTCTACAGAAAATTTTGCCAAAATTGTATTTTTTAGAATATTTTGTCAAAATTTTATTTCTGTAGAAAATGTTGTCAAAATTTTATTTCTATAGAAAATTCTGTTAAAATTTTATTTCTATAGAAAATTTTGTCAAAATTTTATTTTTTATAGAAAATTTTGCAAAAATTTTTCTTTATAGAAAATTTTGTCAAATTTTTTTTTAAATGAAATTTTTTTTCAAAATTTAATTTCTATAGAAGATGTTGTCAACATTTTATTTCTATAGAAGATTATGGCCAAATTTTATTTCTTTAGAAAATTCTGACAAAATTTTTACTTCTATAGAAAATTTTGTCAAAATTTTATTTTTTAGACAATTTTGTAAAAATTTTCTTTCTATAGAAATTTTTGTTAGAATTTTATTTCCATAGAAAATTTTGTGAACATTTTATTTCTATAGAAGATTATGGCAAAATTTTATTTCTATAGAAAATTCTGACAAAATTTTTACCTCTATACAAAATTTTGTCAAAATTTTATTTCTTGGAAAATTTTTTCAACATTTGTACTTCTATAGAAAATTTTGTTAAAATTTTATTTCTATAGAAAATTTTGTCAAAGTTTTATTTCTGTAGAAAATTTTGTCAAAATTTTATTTCTATAGAAAATTCTGTCAAGATTTTATTTCTTTGACAATTTTTTTTCAAAATTTTCTAAGAAAATTTTGTTAAAATTTTATTTCTATAGAAAATTTTGTCAAAATTTAATTTCTCTAGAAAATTCTGTTAACATTTCATTTTTATAGAAAATCTTGTCAAAATTTTATTTCTATAGAAAATTCTGTCAAAATTTTATTTCTATAGAAAATTTTGTTAAAATGTTATTTCTATAGAAAATTTTGTCAAAATTTTATTTCTATAGAAAATTTTGTTAAAATGTTATTTCTATAGAAAATTTTGTCAAAATTTTATTTCTATAGAAAATTTTGTCAAAATTTTATTTCTATAGAAATTCTTGTCAGAATTTTATTTCCATAGAAAATTTTGTGAAAATTTTATTTCTATAGAAATTTTTGTCAAAGTTTTATTTCTCTAGAAAATTCTGTTAACATTTCATTTTTATAGAAAATCTTATCAAAATTTTATTTCTTTAGAAAATTCTGTCAAAATTTTATTTCTATAAAAAATTTTGTCAAAATTTAATTTCTATAGAAAATTCTGTCAAAATTTTATTTCTATGGAAAATTTTGTCAAAATTTTATTTCTATAGAAAATTCTGTCAAAATTTTATTTCTATGGAAAATTTTGTCCAAATTTTATTTCTATAGGAAATTCTGACAAAATTTTATTTCTATGGAAAATTTTGTCAAAATTTTATTTCTATAGAAAATTCTGGCAAAATTTTTACTTCTATAGAAAATTTTGTCAAAATTTTATTTCTATAGAAAATTTTGTCAAAATTTTATTTCTCTAGAAAATTCTGTCAAAATTTTATTTCTACAAAAAATTTTGTCAAAATTTAATTTCTATAGAAAATTCTGTCAAAATTTTATTTCTATGGAAAATTTTTTTCAAAATTTTATTTCTATAGAAAATTCTGTCAAAATTTTATTTCTATGGAAAATTTTGTCAAAATTTTATTTCTATAGAAAATCTTGTCAAAATTTTACTTCTATAGAAAATTTTGTCAAAATTTAATTTCTATAGAAAATTCTGTCAAAATTTTATTTCTATAGAAAATTTTGTCAAAATTTCATTTCTCTAGAAAATTATATTAACATTTTATTTTTATAGAAAATCTTGTCAAAATTTAATTTCTATAGAAAATTCTGTTAACATTTTATTTTTATAGAAAATCTTGTCAAAAGTTTACCTCTATAGAAAATTTTGTCAAGAATTTCTTTCTATAGAAAATTTTGTCAAAATTTTATTTCATTTTGTTTGTTATTGTTGGCTTCTCTTCAATCGTTATTGTTGTTTTTGATCTCAGCTTAAAGCCATGCATTGACTAAACTACAAGTGTAGCTTAACCAACAGAGGAAAAGTATGCTTGTCAAATTTATTTGGGCAAAGCCCTATAGACTGCAAGATGGTTGGATGTACAGCTGTTTCGGAATTACCACATTCCTCATCAGCATCCTCTACTTGCAGCAAAACTATCAACCAATTATCAGAATATATTCGGGTAATTCACTCAACCCAAAGTGAACTACACTTGAACCTCCCGAAATTTGTCAAAATTTTATTTCTGTAGAAAATTTTGTCAAAATTTTATTTCTATAAAAAATTTTGCAAAAATTTATCTTTATAGAAAATTTTGTCAACATTTTATTTTAATGGAAAATATTTTCAAAATTTATTTTTCTATCGAAAATGTTGTCAACATTTTATTTCTATAGAAGATTATGGCAAAATTTTATTTCTATAGAAAATTCTGACAAAATTTTTACTTCTATAGAAAATTTTGTCAAAATTTTATTTCTTAGAAAATTTTTTCAACATTTGTACTTCTATAGAAAATTTAGTCAAAATTTTCATTCTATAGAAAATTTTGTCAGAATTTTATTTCTATAGAAAATTTTGTGGAAATTTTATTTCTATAGAAATTTTTGTCAAAATTTTATTTCTCTAGAAAATTTTTAACAATTTATTTTTATAGAAAATCTTGTCAAAATTTTACTTCTATAGAATATTTTGTCAATATTTAATTTCTATAGAAAATTCTGTCAAAATTTTATTTCTATAGAAAATTCTGTTAACATTTTATTTTTATAGAAAATTTTTGTTAAAATTTTATTTCTATAGAAAATTCTGTCAAAATTTTATTAATATAGACAATTTTGTCAAAATTTTATTAATATGAAAATTTTGTCAAAATTTTATTTCTTTAGAAAATTCTGTTAAAATTTTATTTTTATAGAAAATTTTGTCAAAATTTTATTTCTTTCGAAAATTCTGTTAAAATTTTATTTTTATAGAAAATTTTGTCAAAGTTTTACTACCAAAGAAAATTTTGTCAAAATGTTATTTCTATAGAAAATTCTGTCAAAATTTTATTTCTATGGAAAATTTTGCCAAATTTTATTTCTATAGAAAATTTTGTTAAAATTCGAATGGGTGTTCTCATATATCCATTATTCATGTACTCTGTATTCTGTCTGTACAAATGTAAATGTACAGACCGCTAGTGTCACCATTAGGAGGTTCCACTGTCTATAAACACATATTTATCTTGCAAAAAACATCCCCAAGAATGTTTCCTTGTGCTATATTTTGGTAATACTTAAAACGAATGGTAATGCGATTTTGCTTAAAACGCCCACCACAATATATAAAAAATCTCTACGTTAACTGTAGGTGGACATTTTCGACTGTCGTCAAAACAAACATTGATTTAGTGCTCGCCCCGAAAGCAAGGTGTTACAAATCTCACATAATTCAAATGTTGTCCTCCAGAAGGATAACAACGAATGAGAATGGTGGCATAAACATTACATAAATTAATGTCGCATAAAGTGATTGTGAAACATTTCCAAGTATGAAAGACGAGAAAAAAACTCAAATCGAAAAGAAAAAAAATAAAATCATAAAAACAAGCGGAAGTTGAACATGCTTTGGGGATTATGGAAATTATGTTGATTTATACTAAAGCTTTGGTATTTTCGATTCGTTTAAATAATGAGTTAACAAAATCTGACTTTGGCTCACACCTCAAAGGAGGGGAAAAGAAGATGCCTTTCCCAACATAAAGTGTATTTGCATTAATGCCTGAAAACAAATTCAAGTAAAGCTTTTTTATTTCTTTTTTAACGTGAATTTGATAAAAGATTATGTAGGTAATAATTGAATTGAAAAACATAAGACGGAGACCACTAAATGTATGCATTTAATTTATTATACCAACATACCAAAATTTATAAAAATAAAAAATTGATAGAATTTTTTATAGAATTAAAATTTTGGCAAAATTTTCTATACAAATAAAATGTTGACAAAATTTTCTATAGATATAAAATTTTGACAACATTTTCTATAGAAATAAAATTTTGACAAAATTTCTTATAGGAATAAAATATTGACAAAATTTTCTATAGAAATAAAATTTTGACAAAATTTATTACAGAAATAACATTAAAAAAAATATTCTTTAGAAATAAAATTTTGGCAAAATTTTTTACAGAAAAATTTCAATAGAAATAAAATTTGACAAAATTTTCAATAGAATTAAAATTTTGACAAAGTTATCTAAAGAAATTAAATTTTGACAAAATTTTCAATAGAATTAAAATTTTGACAAAATTTTCTATAGAAATAAAATTTTAACAAAATTTTCTATAGAAATAAAGTTTTCAAAAAAATTTTTATAGAAATAAAATTTTAACAAAATTTTCTATAGAAATAAAATTTTGTCAAAATTTTCTATAGAAATAGAATTCTAACAAAATTTTCTGCAGAAACAAATTCTAACAAAATTTTTCTATAGAAATAAAATTTTGACAAAATTTTCTATAGAAATAAAATTTTGACAAAATTTTCTATAGAAATAAAATTTTGACAAAATTTTCTATAGAAATAAAATTTTAACAAAATTTTCTATAGAAATAAAATGTTGACAAAATTTTCTATAGAAATAAAATTTTGGTAGATTATTTTTGGCTCGAGTGGCAACCATGATTATGAACCGAAAAATTTTTAAACAAAATTTTCTATAGAAATAAAATTTTAACAAAATTTTCTATAGAAATAAAATTTTGGTAGATTATTTCTGGCTCGAGTAGCAACCAGAGGTCAAATCTGGAGAACGGTTTATATGGGGGCTATATATAATTATGGGCCGATGTAGACCAATTTTTGCATGGTTATGAGAGACCATATACCAACACCATGTACCAAATTTCAACCGGATCGGATTTACTTCTCTTTGAGGCTCCGCAAGCCAAATCTGAGGATCGGTTTATATGGGGGCTATATATAATTATGCACCGATGTGGACCAATTGTTGAATGGTTGTTAGAGACCATATACCAACACCATGTACCAAATTTCAGCAAGATCGGATGACATTTTCTTCTCTTTGAGGCTCCGCAAGCCAAATCTGGGGATCGGTTTATATGGGGGCTATATATAATTATGGACCTATGTGGACCAATTTTTGCACGATTGTTATAGATCATATACCAACATCATGTACCAAATTTCAGCCGGATCGGATGAAATATGCTTCTGTTAGAGGTTCCAAAAGCCAAATCTGAGGGCCCCTTTATATGGGGGCTATACTTAAAAGTGGACCGATATGGCCCATTTGCAATACCATCCGACCTACATAAATACTACTTGTGCAAAGTTTCAAGTCGATAGCTTGTTTCGTTCGGAAGTTAGCGTGATTTCAACAGACGGACGGACGGACATGCTCAGATCGACTCAGAATTTCACCACGACCCAGAATATATATACTTTGTGGGGTCTAAGAGCAATATTTCGATGTGTTACAAACGGAATGACAAAGTTAATATACCCCTAATATCCTATGGTGGAGGGTATAAAAAGTGAGACGGAGGCCAACAAATGTATGAAATTAATTTAATATACCACCATACCACAATTTTATAGAAATAATATTTTGACAACATTATTTATATAAATAAAATTTTGACAAAATTTTCTATAGAAATAAAATTTTGACAAAATTTTTTATAGCAATAAAATATTGACAAAAATTTTTTTTAGAAATAAATTTTTTACAAAATTTATTACAGAAATAACATTTAAAGAAAAATTTTTACAAATAAAATTTTGGCAAAATTTTTTATATAAATAAAATTTTTACAAAATTTTTTACAGAAATAAAATTTTTACAAAATTTATTACATTAATAACATTTAAAAAAATCTTTAGAAATAAAATTTTGACAAAATTTTTTACACAAATAAAATATTGACAAAATATTTTCTATAGAAATAAAATTTTGACAAAATTTTCTATAGAAATAAAATTTTGACAAAATTTTCTATAAAAATAAAATTTTGACAAAATTTCCAATAGAAATGAAATGTTGACAAATTTTTTTTAGAAATAAATTTTTTACAAAATTTATTACAGAAATAACATTTAAAGAAAAATTTTTAGAAATAAAATTTTGGCAAAATTTTTTACAGAAAAAATTCTATAAAAATACAATTTTGACAAAATTTTCTATAGAAAAAAAAAAATTTAACAAAATTTTTTACAGAAATAAAAAGTTGACAAAATGTTCTATAGAAATAAAATTTTGACCAAATTTTCTATAGAAATAAAATTTTGACAAAATTTTCTATAAAAATAAAATTTTGACAAAATTTTCTATAGAAATAAAATTTTGACAAAATTTATTACAGAAATAACATTTTGGCAAAATTTTTTACAGAAAAATTTCTACAGAAATAAAATTTGACAAAATTTTCTATAGAAATAAAATGTTGACAAAATTTTTTACAGAAATAAAATTTTGACCAAATGTTATATAGAAATACAATTTTGACAAAATTTTCTATAAAAATAAAAGTTTGCCAAAATTTTCTACAGAAATAAAATTTTGACAAAATGTTCTATAGAAATAAAATTTTGACAAATTTTTTTTTAAAATAAAAATTTGAAAAAATTTCCTATAGAAAAAAAAATTCAAAAAATTTTCTATAAAATTAAAAATTTTAACAGAATATTCTATAGAAATAAAATTTTGACAAAATTTTCTATAGAAATAAAATTTTGACAAAATTTTCAATAGAAATAAAATTTTGAGAAAATTTTCAATAGAAATAAAATTTTGACAAAATTTTCTATAGAAATAAAACTTGGACCAAATTTTCTATAGAAATTTTCTCTAGTCTCGAAATATAAAAGGCAACCCTAGTGTACGCTGAAAGCGAAAAGTAAATAAACAAAAGAACACAACCTACGAAGTGGGTTAGAATTGATAATGTAAAAAATTGGATAGCCGTAAAAACTGATTTTGGGCGACCTTCATGCCGTCTTGGTTTCGGGTGAATTCACTACCAGCGTTGCCACAACGTATTTTAATTTTGTGCCAACATTTTCTCAAAATTGGTCCAAAATTCGCACCAGTGGACCATTTTTCCAAATTAATTTAATGTAAAATAAAAGTCAAAAATTGTCCAAAATTTTACTTAACGATAGAAATGCAAATTTCTATTTCTATTCAAAATTTTTATTTCTATAGAACATTTTGTCCAAATTTTATTTCCATAGCAAATTTTGTTCATATTTTATTTCTATGGAAAATGTTGTCCAAATTTTATTTCTATAGAAAATTTTGTCCAAATTTTATTTCTTTAGAAATTTTTTCCAATTATTTTTTTCTATAGAAAATTTTGTCCAAATTTTATTTCTTTAGAAATTTTTTTCCATTTTTTTTCTATAGAAAATTTTGTTCAAATTTTATTTCTTTAGAAAATTTTGTCACACTTTTAGTTCGATAGAAACTTATTGCAACATTTTATTTCTATATAAATTTTTTTTTTGAAAATTTTTGCTTAATTTTGTTTCTATACAAAAAAAAAAATTTTTAGTTTATTTCTTTACACAATTTTGTAAAATTTTATTTCTATAAAAAAATTGTGTTAACCCTTGTGCGCTCCTTGGGTCAATTGGACCTAACTTTGATTTTAAAACGTAATATTTATTCCTCTAGTTATTGGATATGTTTTTAAAATTTTTTGTTGTTAGATATTTTTATTTTTATTGTTTTTAGATATTTAATATTTCTATAATCCGCACGTCAAAAGGGCGCTTATCCAAGGAGTGCACAAGTGTTTGGATAGGTTAGGTGGCAGCCCGATGTATCATGCTCACTTAGACTATTCAGTCCATTGTGATACCACATAGGTGAACTTCTCTCTTATCACTCAGTGCTGCCCGATTCCATGTTAAGCTCAATGACAAGGGACCTCCTTTTTATAGCCGAGTCGGAACGGCGTTCCACATTGCAGTGAAATTACTTAGAGTAGCTTTGAAACCCTCAGAAATGTCACCAGCATTACTGAGGTGGGATAATCCACCGCTGAAAAACTTTTTGGTGTTCGGTCAAAGCAGGAATCGAACCCACGACCTTGTGTATGCAAGGCGGGTATGCTAACCACTTGCACCACGGTGGCTCCCAAGGGTTGAAATTTTATTTCTATAGAAATTGTTGTCTACAGAAAATTTTGTCAACATTTTGAAAAATTACCGATTAGAGTAAAATGGACCAAAGTCAAACAAATTTCATTTGGTGCGACCATTGAACCAAATTTAAAATTTAATAAGTTTTTGGACCAAGTTTGGTCCGATCGGACCAAAAAGGCAACCCTGTTCACTATACTATCGATAAGCACTGGTAAACTTTACGAAGCTTCATCGCAAAAAATTTAATTAAGTTTACCTATTCACTGTTCTTGAGTTAATTCTCGTCGAAATTTGAAAAAAAAAACAAGTATATACAGCAGTAAGTTCGGCCGGGCCGAATCTTAAATACCCACCACCATGAACCAAATATTAGGGGTTCCTTTGAAATTTCAGGAGGGCTTGAGGACTTGAGGACACTTCCCGAAGATAAATTTAAAGATTTAACCTATGAGGACTATATCAGATTCTGGATTTATAAGAACCATTTTTGTTTGAGTTTTAGAGGAATCATTAACATCTCTTGTAAGTGTGCAAGAAAATTATAAAATAACGTTTTGATTTGAAATCTTAAATCTGTAGAAGTAAAATCTGGAAATTTTACATTGAGTTTCAAGCAATTTTCATGATAAGTACGCTTTCTACACCCTCAAGAAGTGAAGTCGGTCTATATGGAGGCATTACCAAATGGTCCGATAAAAACTTAATCCGATACACGTTTTTGTGAGCATAAAATACCAGAATATTTACAATTTAAGGCAAATCAGATAAAAACTACGGTTTCTAGAAACCCAAGGAGTTAAATCGGGAGATCGTTCTTATGGGGGCTATACTAAAATATGGACCGATACTCACCGTTTTCGGCATACCTCTTTATGACCCGAAAATACCTCTAGATTTCCAATTTCAGGCAAATAGGATAAAAACTTCGGATTCTAGAAGCCCAAGAAGTAAAATCGGGAAATCGGTCTATATGGAGGCTATACGAAAATATGGACCGATACTCACCATTTTCGGCACACCTCTTTATGGTCCTAAAATACCTCTAGATTTCCAATTTCAGACAAATTGGATAAAAACTACGGTTTCTATAAGCCCAAGACCCCAAATCGGGAGGTCGTTTTATATGGGGACCATACCAAAACATGGACCGATACTCACAATTTTTGGCGCACGTATTTGTGGTCCTACAATACCTCTAGATTTCCAATTTCAGGTAAATTGAATAAAAACTGCGGTTTCTATAAGCCCAAGAGTAAAATCGGAAGATCGGTCTATATGGGGGCTATACCAAAATATGGACCGATACTCACAATTTTTGGCACACATAATTGTGGTCCTACAATACCTCTAGATTTCCAATTTCAGGCAAATAAGATAAAAACTTCGGATTCTAGAAGCCCAAGAAGTAAAATCGGGAAATCGGTCTATATGGGGGATATACCAAAATATGGACCGATACTCACCATTTTCGGCACACCTCTTTATGGTCCTAAAATACCTCTAGATTTCCAATTTCAGACAAATTGGATAAAAACTACGGTTTCTATAAGCCCAAACCCCAAATCGGGAGGTCGGTTTATATGGGGACCATACCAAAACATGGACCGATACTCACAATTTTTGGCACACGTATTTGTGGTCCTACAATACCTCTAGATTTCCAATTTCAGGTAAATTGAATAAAAACTGCGGTTTCTATAAGCCCAAGAAGTAAAATCGGGAGATCGGTCTATATGGGGGCTATACCAAAACATGGACCGATACTCACTATTTTTGGCACACCTCTTTATGGTCATAAAATACCTCTAGATTTCTAATTTCAGGCAAATTGGAAAAAACTACGATTTCTATAAGCCCAAGACCCCAAATCAGGAGGTCGGTTTATATGGGGACTATATCAAAACCTGGACCGATATAGCCCATCTTCGAACTTGACCTGCCTGCAGACAAAAGACGAGTTTGTGCAAAATTTCAGCACGATTGCTTCATTATTGAAGACTGTAGCGTGATTACAACAGACAGACAGACAGACAGACAGACAGACAGACAGACAGACAGACAGACAGACGGACAGACGGACATCGTTATATCGTCTTAGAA
Organism: Haematobia irritans; assembly: GCF_050003625.1. NCBI lineage: Eukaryota > Metazoa > Arthropoda > Insecta > Diptera > Muscidae > Haematobia > Haematobia irritans. The sequence continues at coordinate 31,758,891 of NC_134398.1, forward strand.
TTTCTCCCTGATCAAGAATATATATACTTTATATAGTCGGAAATCGATATTTCGATGTGTTACAAACGGAATGACAAACTTATTATACCCCCGTCACCATTCTATGGTGGTGGGTATAAAAATAATCGCACGAAACTGTTCACAATTTAATTTAATTTTTTTAGGTGAGCTGAATATTTTAATAAGATAAGAGCGCTAACTCTTCTAAATATACCACTGGGAGCTTAACACTTCCACATCAAGCAATGGTAATTAAACTCTTCTAAATTAACCACTGAGAGCTTAACTTATCTTCTCTAATTTGAGAGTAATTCAACTTCACTCAAGATCTCTGACATATTCATCTGCCACTCACCCTTCAGTTCTTGGGACTGGTCCCAAACCGGTCGTTTCACCTGTCCTTTATAGCCGGTACAGGTCCTTTAACTGGTTAGGTGACCGGTGAAATTAACATGGGGTTGTCATAGGAAGGGTCAATTGACCCCCACATAGATACCTACAAACCAATCCTTTAACCGGTTGTTTTCAACCCATCAATTAACCAGTTCAAATAGACATGTTAGAGAGACAGTTCTAAAAAAACAAAATTTTCCACCAATTTTACTTCTTATTTCTATCAATGTTGTTTTTTACTTTTATTTGTCTTATTATCTAATTTTTACAATTTGAAAAACTTTTTCGCTCCACCCAGGTTTTGAACCTGGGTTTACTGGCAGCATAACAGAACGCCTTAACGCATTCAGCCACAAACGCCATTGAACACACAACATTGAAACGTCAATTTAAATGTTTGTGATATTGGTAGAAAATGAACAAATGTAGGGAAAATATAATTGAAAAAGAATCTAAAAATAGAACTGTCCCTGATATAGATGCAAAAGGGCCAGAAATGTGTTAATTAACCCTGTGATAGAGACATTTGAACCGGTTAGGGGATGGGTTCATTGTGGTCTAGAGACAAATGCATGAAATGGTTACAAATTGGCTAAATACAACCAGTCCCATGACCGGTATAAAATTCCAATTGCTTGGAAAAAGGGATCAATTGGCACCAAAAAAAACTGAAGGGCACCTACTATCCATGCCAAGCAACGAAGATCTCGCATCTACATTACACATACACACGCACACTCATAATTGACATCATAATGTCTATGCTGCTGATGCTGCAGTTATCAGGTGATTGTTACCATTGAAAAATCACTGTATATACATTTGTGACCGATAGATGGCGTTCCCATATGTCTGTTAAATTCATATTTCAGATGAATTGTTTCATTTCAGTTTATGTTATTTTTAATTCAATGGAAACTTAAGAAATAGGTTTCAAACATAAATTGAAACCCTATGTATAAGGAATATTATAAAAATAAGCCCAATTCTGCAATTCGTATGCATTGAATATCTGTGAATGAGGTCTTGGCGACTTTTACTGTCACAATACTACCAAAACAGAAATTTCTTGTATCAGTTAAAAAAAAAAAAAAAAAAAAAAAAAAATGTATGATGGGCATTATGTTACAAAAAATCTTATATGAACAATTTCCTATTATTGTCAAATATAATAAAACAATTTTTTCATTGTTTAAATCTCCCACATTGGCATTGTGTATCAGAATACAAATATGACCATGTTTGCTAGAAAAATTAATAAATATTAAAATAGCCGTTATAATTACATCCATTTGAAACTCTATATTATGGTCATCTCTATTTCCACAATGTATATTTCAACAACTCAATCCTTTTTATGGAAAATATGGATTATATAAATGACTGTAGAGCCTTCCATATGTGGAGTTATGTGGCACAACAACAAAATTGTTTTGGATCGTAAACGCAATGTTTTTGTTCAAAATATAAATTATAAATGAAATTATTATTATTGTGTTATTTCTAACACGCCACAAAATGCCGTAAATTTTGTAAACATTTATGCAAGAGTTGGTATTTTTCCTACACAACGGTGCACACACACACACGTATATAAGCAGCATGCTGAGAAATATCCACACAACTATGCCATGCTCATGAAAATGAAATATTAAGTCCATAATAGAACATACACAAATACATATGCATATGTATATAAAAGTCTCTATTACTAAATGTGAGCATAAACCATACATACATAGGCTTATGTTTAACTTAATATGAGTATCCTGACTGCCTGCCTTTTTTTCCAAACAAACAAAAAACTTAAATACTTTAAGACCAGATTTCATATAAACTGACCCTCAAAATGGGTCACAGGGGTGTAACAAACATATCAACTCAAAAACCATGTTGTTGTTGTTTTTGATGCTAGGAGGGTGTTTGGGGGTCTGAAAACCTAAAACTGTTGAACCGAAATGCCATTCATTATATTAGCGATAAAATGACCCAAATGACCTTCAAGCAAAACTTGTCAATTAGTTTAAAGTTTACCATTGGACTTGATGTAAAGCAAGACTGTATAAAGTAACCCGATAGGATTATTATGGATGAGAAAAGGTAAAGGGATGAGAGGCATAGTTTGGTCTTTGTTATCTTTGATTTATAAGTGTATGTATGTGTGTGTATGTGAATATGTGTGTATGTGTATGATATAAATGTAATAACTCAATTTGGCTTTAGTTAGATGACAATTTTACCATAGACTTTTGTCAATTATGCATTTGAGAATTATTCTGGGAAATTCCTATGTCCATGTCAATGATTTTGTCATTAGGAAAACGCCTTTGGATATTTTTGGCCAAACTTTAATTATGACATTTCTATGGTGATTTATTTAAGCACTTGAAGTATATTTCAAATTGTTGTGGCCATATCTTCATCAATAGAAATACAATTTTAACAAAATTTTCTATAGAAATCAAATCTTTACAAAATTTTCTTAAGAAAAAAATCTTGACAAAATTTTGTATAGAAATAAAATTTTTACAAAATTTTCTATAGCAACAAACTTTTGACAACATTTTCTATAGAAATAAAATTTTGACAAAATTTAAAATGTTGACACATTTTTTAAAGAAATGAAAATTTGACAAAATTTTCTATAAAAATAAAATTTTGATAAAATTTTCTATAAAAATAAAATTTTGACAAAATTTTCTATAGAAATAAAATTTTTGGTAAATTTTCTATAGAATTAGAATTTTGGCAAAATTTCCTATAGCAAAAAAAAAAAAACAAGTATATACGGCCGTAAGTTCGGCCAGGCCGAAGTACGCTCCATCATGGATTGCGTAGAAACTTCATCTAAACACTGCCATCCACAATCGAATTACTTAAGTTGCGGTAACGCTTGCCGATGGCAAGGTACCTTAAAACCTCCTAACACCATCTTCTAAATTGTATGTAAGTCCATACGTGGTATATATTAAATCAAAAAAGATCGATCCAATACGTATATAATTCAGTTTGACAAAGTAGACATAAAATTTTGACAAAATTTTCTACAGAAATAAAATTTTAACAAAATTTTCTCTAGAAATAAACTTTTGACAAAATTTTCTATAGAAATAAAATCTTGGTAGATTATTTTTGGCTCGAGTGGCAACCATGATTATGAACCGAATAAAATTTGAACAAAATTTTCTATAGAAATAAAATTTTGACAAAATTTTCTATAGAAATAAAATTTTGACAATGATGAAAATTTTATTATGAACCGAATAAAATTTTCTACAGAAATAAAATTTTGACAAAATTTTCTATAGAAATAAAATTTTGGTAGATTATTTTTGGCTCTAGTGACAACCATGATTATGAACCGATATGGACCAATTTTTGTGTGATTGGACCAATTTTGGTATGGTTGTTAGCGACCATATACTAACACCACGTGCCTAATTTGAACCGGATCGGATGAATTTTGCTCCTCCAAGAGGCTCCGGAGGTCAAATCTGGAGAATGTTTTATATGGGGGCTATATATAATTATGGACCGATATGGACCAATTCTGGCACGGTTGTTAAGGATCATATACTAACACCATGTTCCAAATTACAACCGGATTGGATGAAATTTGCTTCTCTTGGAGACTTCGCAAGCCAAATCTGGGGATCGGTTTATAAAGGGGCTATATATAATTATGAAACGATGTGGACCAATTTTTTCATGGTTGTTAGAGACCATATACCAATATCATGTACCAAATTTCAGGCGGATCGGATGAAATTTGCTTCTCTTGGAGACTTCGCAAGCCAAATCTGGGGATCGGTTTATATGGGCGCCATATATAATTACGGACCGATGTGGACAAATTTTTGCACGGTTGTTAGAGGCCATATACCAATATCATGTACCAAATTTCAGGCGGATCGGATGAAATTTGCTTCTCTTTGAGGCTCCGCAACCCAAATCTGGGGATCGGTTTATATGGGGTCTATATATAATTGTGGACCGATGTGGACCAATTTTTGCACGGTTGTTAGATACCATATACCAACATCATGTACCAAATTTCAGCCGTATCGGATGAAATTTGCTTCTCTTTGAAGCTCCGCAAACCAAATCTGGGGATCGGTTTATATGGGCGCCATATATAATTATGGACCGATGTGAACCAATTTGTGCATGGTTGTTAGAGACCATATGCCAACATCATGTACCAAATTTCTGCCGGATCGGATGAAATTTTCTTCTCTTTGAGGCTCCGCAAACCAAATCTGGGGATCGGTTTATATGGGGGCTATATATAATTATGGACCGATGTGAACCAATTTTTGCATAGTTGTTAGAGACCATATACCAACACCATGTACCAAATTTCAGCCGGATCGGATTAAATTTGCTTCTCTTTTAGGCTCCGCAAGCCAAATCTGGGGATCGTTTTATATGGGGGCTATATATAATTATGGACCGATGTGGACCAATTTTTGCATGGTTGTTAGAGACCATATACCAACACCATATACCAAATTTCAGCCGGATCGGATGAAATATGCTTCTGTTAGAGGCTCCACAAGCCAAATCTGGGGGTCCCTTTATATGGGGGCTATACGTAAAAGTGGACCGATATGGCCCATTTTCAATACCATCCGACCTACATCGATAACAACTACTTGTGCCAAGTTTCAAGTCGATAGCTTGTTTCGTTCGGAAGTTAGCGTGATTTCAACAGACGGACGGACGGACGGACGGACGGACGGACATGCTTCGATCGACTCAGAATTTCACCACGACCCAGAATATATATACTTTATGGGGTCTTAGAGCAATATTTCGATGTATTACAAACGGAATGACAAAGTTAATATACCCCCATCCTATGATGGAGGGTATAAAAATTACAGAATTTTCTATAGAAATAAAATTTTGACAAAATTTTCTATAGAAATAAAAATTTGACAAAATTTTCTATAGAAATCAAATTTTCACAAAATTTTCTATGCAAATAAAAATTTGATAAAATTTTCTATGGCAATAAAATGTTGACAACATTTTCTATAGAAACAAGTAAGTAAAGTAGAAAGTCGGGCGGGGCCGACTATATCATACCCTAAACCACCATTGCAGAATTAGTAATCATAAGCATTTGTGGGGTAACATATAGGTCTGGGAGATAAACCGCAGTGGCATATTTAAGAAATTTAAGGGGTACATGTCTATGGGTACTTTGTGTCAATCTGACTATTGCTCATAGTCAATATTGCCAGGGAAAATGTTCGGTTTACATTACAAGGACAAAAAAAGTTCCCTACTTTCCCCTACATTCCCAAACAATTTTCCCTACTATATTTTTCGTTAAATTCAAAAAAAAAAAATAATAAAAAACAAAAATGGTTCTAAGTACTTTATTATCTTAAAACATGAATATGCAACGTATAAAACTAAGAATATAAATTTGTATTACTACCACGGTTGCTACAGTTGGTAGAATTCTACCCAAATTAGTAATCGTTTTTGTTAAATCTCTAAAAAAAAGAAAATTTTGGAAAAAGTTTCTATAAACAAAGTTTCGTGAGAAAATTTTCTATAGAAATAAAATTTTGACAATAGATTCTATAGAACTAAAATTTTGAGAAAAAATTCCACAGAAATAAAATTTTGAGAACATTTTTTATAGAAATAATATTTTGAAAAAAATTTCTATAGAAATACACTTTTGACAAAATGTTCTATAGAAATAAAATGTTGACAACATTTTCTACAGGAATAAAGTTTAACACACATTGTTAAAGATCAAGCCTTGCCGGCTTCTAATTTCCTCCTCTAGAGCCACTAAAATGTAAAAATTATTACAAATTGTGTTGAGTGAAAATGTCCTACATTGTGGCCCTACGTCCCTACAAGGCGCTAAATATTAGAAAAACCCTACATATAGGGAATTTCCCCTACTTCTAGCAACACTGGCTGTGTTGATATTGCACCTACGGAGTTAGTATGCCACTAATATTGAGCCCATTATTAAAAAAGAGAAAATCGTTAAATTAGTGTGGGTAATAAATACAAATTTGTAAAAATCGAGCAATATTCTTATGTAAGAGCTACAAGTTCGTATAAGTACGATCGGCTAGTACATCAAAATTTGAAATTTGAGTAACATTGGTTAATAAATAAGAGTACTATGGTAAAATTTGGGAAAATCGAGCGATGCATATATATATATGGAAGCTATATCTAAATCTGAACCAATTTGCATAATATTTTGCGGGTTTGATTAATACCACAAAATGTTATCTTGTGCAAGATTTGAGTAAGATCAGTTAAGAAATGAAGCCTATATGGTCAACCGTAATGTTATTAGGGAGATTTTTTCAAAATCGGGTGATACATATATGGGAGCTATATCTACATCTGAACCGATTTCGATGAAATTTTGCACATATAGTTAGTACTATAGACGACTAGATCTAGCCCATTTTTAGTAAGATCGGTTAATAAATAAGGGTTCTATGGCCAAATTTGGGAAAATCGGGCTATACATATATATGGGAGCTATATCTAAATCTGAACCGATTTCGATGATTTTTTGCACATATAGTTAGTGCAATAGAAGACTACATTTAACCAAATTTGGGTAAGACTTGAAGGGCGATGGAAAAGATTACCTTTTGCCAAATTTGGTGACGATCCGTTTGAAATACAGCGCAACGTGACCCCATTCGTCGAAATCGGGCGATACATATATATGGGAGCTATATCTAAATTTAATCCGATTTCTTCCAAATTCAATAGCGTTCGTCCTTGTGCCCAAAAACCTCCCTGTACCAAATTTCATCAAAATCGGTTAATAATTGCGACTGGAATCCTGTGAACAACAAATACATGGACAGACAGACGGACACCAAGCGCTAGATCGACTCAGGAGGTGATCGGTATATATTTTATGGGGTCTAAAATCAATATTTCTGGTAGGCATATTTATTTACTTATTATACCCTAACCACTATGTGGTTTAGGGTATAATAAAATTGTGAAAAAACTTTTTATAAAAATAAAATTTTAACAAAATTTTATGCAGGAATAAAATTTTGACACAATTTTCTATGGCAATAAATTTTTGACAAAATTTCCTATAGAAAAAAAATGTTGACACAATTTTCTATAGAAATAAAATTTTGACAACATTTTTTATAGGAATATTATTTCTATAGAAAATTTTGTCAAAATTTTATTTCTATAGAAAATTTTGTCAAAATTTTATTTCTAAAGAAAACTTTTTCAACATTTGATTTCTATTGAAAATTTTGTCAAAATTTGATTTCAAATGAAAATGTTGACACAATTTTCTATAGAAATAAAATTTTGACAACATTTTTTATAGGAATATTATTTCTATAGAAAATTTTGTCAAAATTTTATTTCTATAGAAAATTTTGTCAAAATTTTATTTCTATAGAAAACTTTTTCAAAATTTGATTTCTATTGAAAATGTTGTCAAAATTTGATTTCTATTGAAAATTTTGTCAAAATTTTATTTCAATAGAAAATTTTGTAAACATTTTATTTCTGTAGAAAATTTTCTGAAATTTTTATTTCTATAAAAAAAATGTAATTCTATAGAAAATTTTCGAAAAATTTTATTTCTATAGAAAATTTTGTCCACAGTTTATTTCTATTTCTCAATTTTCTATAGAAATAAAATTTTGACCACATTTTCTATATGAATTTCTATAGAACATTTTTTCAAAATTCTATTTCTATAGAAAATTTTTTCAAAATTTTATTTCTATAGAAAATTTTGTCAAAATTTTATTTCTATAGAAAATTTTGTCAAGATTTTATTTCTACAGAAATTTTTTCAAAATTTGATTTCTATTGAAAATTTTGTCAAAATTTTATTTCTATAGAAAATTTTCTGAAATTTTTATTTCTATAAAAAAAAATTAATTCTATAGAAAATTTTCCAAATTTTCCATTTGACAAAATTTTCCATAGAAATAAACTGTTGACAAAATTTTCTATAGAAATACAATTTTTGGAAAATTTTCTATAGAATTAATTTTTTTTATAGAAATAAAAATTTCAGAAAATTTTCTATAGAAATAAAATTTTGACAAAATTTTCAATAGAAATAAAATTTTGACAACATTTTCTATGGGAATATTACTTCTATAGAAAATTTTGTCACAATTTTATTTGTATAGAAAAATTTGTCAACATTTTATTTCTCAATTTTCTATAGAAATAAAATTTTGACAACATTTTCTATAGGAATATTATCTCTATAGAAAATTTTGCCAAAATTTTATTTCTATAGAAAATTTTTTCCAAATTTGATTTCTATTGAAAATTTTGTCAACATTTTATTTCTATAGACAATTTTCTGAAATTTTTCCTTTTATAGAAAAGTTTGCCAAAATTTTAATTCTATAGACAATTTTCCAAAAATTATATTTCTATAGCAAATTTTGTCAACAGTTTATTTCTACGGAAAATTTTGTCAAAATATTATTTATACAGAAAATATCTTTCAAAATTTTATTTTTATAGAAAATGTTGTCAAAAGTTTATTTCTTTAGAAAATTTTGTCAAAATTATATTTCTATAGAAAATTTTGTCAAAATTGTATTTCTATAGAACATTTTTTCAAATTTTGATTTCTATTGAAAATTTTCTGAAATTTTTATTTCTTTAGAAAATTTTCAGAAAATTTTCTATACAAATAAAATTTTGTCAAAATTTTCTATAGAAATCAAATTTTGACAAAATTTTCTATAGAAATAAAATTTTGACAAATTTTTCAATAGAAATCAAATTTTGAAAAAATTTTAATAGAAATAAACTTTTGACAACATTTTCTATAAAAATAAAATTTTGAAAGAAATTTTCTATATAAATAATATTTTGACAAAATTTTCCATAGAAATAAACTGTTGACAAAATTGTCTATAGAAATAAAATTTTTGGAAAATTTTCTATAGAATTAAAATTTTGGCAAAATTTTCTATAGCAAAACAAAAAATACAAAATTTTCTATAGAAATAAAATTTTGACAAAATTTTCTATAGAAATAAAAATTTGACAAAATTTTCTATGGAAATAAAATTTTGACAACATTTTCTAGGGAAGTAAATTTTTTACAAAATTTTCTATAAACAAAATTTTTTATAAAAATAAAATTTTAACAAAATTTTCTACAGAAATAAAATTTTGACAAAATTTTCTATAGAAATAAAAATATGGTAAAATTTTCTATAGACAAAAAATGTTGACACAATTTTCTATAGAAATAAAATTTTGTCAAAATTTTCTATAGAAATCAAATTTTGACAAAATTTTCTATATAAATAAAATTTTGACAAATTTTTTATAGAAATAAAATTTTGACAAAATTTTCTATAAAATTTTGACAACATTTTCTATATAAATAAAATTTTGAAAGAAATTTTCTATATAAATAATACTTCGACAAAATTTTCCATAGAAATAAACTGTTGACAAAATTTTCTATAGAATTCAATTTTTGGAAAATTTTCTATAGAATTAAAATTTGGCAAAATTTTCTATAGCAAAAAAAAAAAAAACAAATTACAGAATTTTCTATAGAAATAAAATTTTGACAAAATATTCTATAGACATAAAAATTTGGCAAAATTTTCTATGGAAATAAAATTTTGACAAAATTTTCTATAAACAAGATTTTTTATAAAAATAAAATTTTAACAAAATTTTTTATAAAAATAAAATTTTGACACAATTTTTTATGGCAATAAAATTTTGACAAAATTTTCTATAGAAAAAAAAATTGGTAAAATTTGCTATAGACAAAAAAATGTTGACACAATTTTCTATAGAAATAAAATTGTGTCAAAATTTTATTTCTATAGAAAATTTTGTCAAAATTTTATTTCTATAGAAATTTTTTTCAAAAATTTATTTCTATAAAAAATGTTCTGAAACTTTTATTTCTATAGAAAATTTTCAGAAAATTTTCTAAAGAAATAAAATTTTGACAAAATTTTCCATAGAAATACAATTTTGACAAAATTATCTATAGAAATAAATTTTACTATAGAAATAGCGTCTTTAGGAAGAAGACGTTGGGATAGTTCACCTAATAAATCACAATGGACCTATAGTTGACATCAATTCGATCCAAGAATTGGATTGTCAGTCTCTACAACCTAATCTAACATATCCCCTTAATGGTATTTTAAAATTATGCTCATCCAATGTAATAACTCAAAAATCTCATATCTCTTCAATGTATTATTTTTTGTTTGTTTTGAAAATATGATTATTCTTAATTGCATAAAAATATTTCCTTGTTATTAAATAACCTTATGCATGTTGATTTAATTAAAGTCTTAATTAAAAACCTGTCACTGTCACATCTCTTGAGGAATATATGTTCATTTATCATCATCTCAAAGGAAATTTTCTAGTAGGAGTTCCACTCCACCTCCCCCCTTTACAAAAAGGAAATATCACAATAGAGACAGAAACATTTTAAAAGGAATGAATATGAAAGCATTTCTACTTAATAACATCACATCATCATACTTTTCAACTATAACAAGGATTAAGATGAAATTCTATGGAAGAATTGAATAATTTACAAGGTTTCGTTGAGTGGTATTTATCACAATGGCAAGAAGAAGCTAACGATGTCATACGCATTTAAATATTGTATAAATGTTAATATAACATATACAAAATTGTCAAAATATTTATGGCATTGAACATGTCAAGAATATACACAGATTAAAAATATGAAAATTTGAATTTATAAATTAATATGTCCTTGCGTTTGCCTCCTTTTGTATTCAGCAGATATTTATAAGAGCCATCAATGGAAATAAAAGTTTGACAAAATCTTCTGTAGAAATAAAATTTTGACAAAATTGTCTATACATATAAAATTTTAACAAAATTTTCTATGGATATAAAATTTTGACAAATTTTTCTATAGAAATAAAATTTTCTATAGATATAAAATTTTCACAAAATTTTCTATAGAAATTAAATTTTCACAAAATTTTCTAGAGAAATAAAATTTTGACAAAATTATCTATAGAAATAAAATTTTGACAAAATTTTCTATAGAAATAAAATTTTGACAAAATTTTCTATAGATATGAAATTTTGACAAAATTTTTTACAGAAATAAAATTTTGCAAAATTTTTGTATAGAAAAAAAAATGTTTCAAAAATTTTCTATAGAGGTAAAATTTTGACAGATTTTTCTGTAGAAATAAAATTTTAAGAAAATTTTCTATAGAAATAAAATTTTGACAAATTTTCTTTAAAAATAAAATTTTGTCAAAATTTTCTATACAAATTAAATTTTGAAAAAAATTTTCTATAGAAATAAAATTTTGACAAAATTTTCAATAGAAATTAAATTTTTACAAAAATGTTCTGCTGCAAATGATTTCTTAAGTTTCTCATATGAGTAGATTTTACTTAAATTGTGTCTGTCTAAAACTTCAAATAGCGTTCAAGATATTTTAACAGTTTTTAATTCCAATTTTTTATACCCTCCATCATAGGATGGGGGTATATTAACTTTGTCATTCCGTTTGTAACACATCGAAATATTGCTCTAAGACCCCATAAAGTATATATATTCTGGGTCGTGGTGAAATTCTGAGTCGATCTAAGCATGTCCGTCCGTCCGTCCGTCTGTTGAAATCATGCTAACTTCCGAACGAAACAAGCTATCGACTTGAAACTTGGCACAAGTAGTTGTTATTGATGTAGGTCGGATGGTATTGAAAATGGGCCATAGCGGTCCACTTTTACGTATAGCCCCCATATAAAGGGACCCTCAGATTTGGCTTGTGGAGCCTCTAACAGAAGCATATTTCATCCGATCCGGCTGAAATTTGGTTCATGGTGTTGGTATATGGTCTCTAACAACCATGCAAAAATTGGTCCACATCGGTCCATAATTATATATAGCCCCCATATAAACCGATCCCCAGATTTGGCTTGCGGAGCCTAAAAGAGAAGCAAATTTCATCCGATCCTGCTGAAATTTGGTATATGGTGTTGGTATATGGTCTCTAACAACCATGCAAAAATTGGTTCACATCGGTCCATAATTATATATAGCCCCCATATAAACCGATCCCCAGATTTGGCTTGCGGAGCCTAAAAGAGAAGCAAATTTCATCCGATCCTGCTGAAATTTGGTACATGGTGTTGGTATATGGTCTCTAATAACCATGCAAAAATTGGTCCATATCGGTCCATAATTATATATAGCCCCCATATAAACCGATCCCCAGATTTGGCTTGTGGAGCCTCTAAGAGAAGCATATTTCATCCGATCCGGCTGAAATTTGGTACATGGTGTTGGTATATGATCTCTAACAATCATGCAAAAATTGGTCCACATCGGTCCATAATTATATATAACCCCCATATAAACCGATCCCCAGATTTGGTTTGTGGAGCCTCTAACAGAAGCATATTTCATCCGATCCGGCTGAAATTTGGTACATGGTGTTGGTATATGGTCTCTAACAACCATGCAAAAATTGGTCTACGTCGGTTCATAATTATATATAGCCCCCATATAAACCGATCCCCAGATTTGGCTTGCGAAGTCTCCAAGAGAAGCAAATTTCATCCAAGCAGGTTGTAATTTGGAACATGGCGTTAGTATATGATCTTTAACAACCGTGCCAGAATTGGTCCATATCGGTCCATAATTATATATAGCCCCCATATAAAACGTTCTCCAGATTTGACCTCCGGAGCCTCTTGGAGGAGCAAAATTCATCCAATCCGGTTCAAATTAGGAACATGGTGTTAGTATATGGTCGCTAACAACCATACCAAAATTGGTCCAATCACATAAAAATTGGTCCATATCGGTTCATAATCATGGTTGCCACTAGAGCCAAAAATAATCTACCAAAATTTTATTTCTATAGAAAATTTTGTCAAAATTTTATTTCTATAGAAAATTCTGTAAAAATTTTGTTTCTAGAGAAAATTTTGTTAAAATTTTATTCGGTTCATAATAAAATTTTCATCATTTTCAAAATTTTATTTCTATAGAAAATTTTGTTCAAGTTTTATTCGGTTCATAATCATGGTTGCCACTCGAGCCACAAATAATCTACCAAGATTTTATTTCTATAGAAAATTTGGTTAAAATTTTATTTCTGTAGAAATTTTTGTCAAAATTTTCTTTCTATAGAATATTTTGTCAAAATTTTTATTTCTATAGAAAATTTTGTGAAAATTTTATTTCTATAGAAAATTTTGTTAAAATTTTATTTCTGTAGAAAATTTTGTGAAAATTTTATTTCTATAGAAAATTTTGTTAAAATTTTATTTCTGTAGAAAATTTTGTCAAAATTGTATGTCTACTTTGTCAAACTGAATTATATACGTATTGGATCGATCTTTTTTGATTTAATATATACCACGTATGGACTTACATACAATTTAGAAGATGGTGTTAGGAGGTTTTAAGATACCTTGCCATCGGCAAGCGTTACCGCAACTTAAGTAATTCGATTGTGGATGGCAGTGTTTAGAAGAAAATTCTACGCAATCCATGATGGAGGGTACATAAGCTTCGGCCTGGCCGAACTTTCGGCCGTATATACTTGTTTTCTTCTAAACTATGAAATATTACTAAGCAACTGAATAAAATTTTATTTTTAACAAACTTTCGTCAACTTATTTGTATCATTTTGCAATTACTACAATATTTTAGTTAAAATTTGCTGATACAAACCTATATATTCTTTCATAGTGGGTTCACTTTTCTGTGGGTGTAATTTTCGCACCTAATATTAAATTGGCAATTGGCTTTTAAAAGGCAAAAAAAGGACTACGCCATCTGTTGTCAATCCGGTCATTACTAATTTACGCTTCCAATATTAAAGTAATTGGCTTATTTTAATATTCGTTGAAAATTCTCAGTGATACAATGGCCCATATATAAAAGATTTGCTTAAGCTCTCTCTCTCTCTCTCTCTCTCTCGAACTACGTTATCTATTGCCAATCCTGTCATTACACATTTGCGTTCTTAAAAACAAAGCAATTGCCTTTTCAAAGCTAACGTCTTTTAGTTTAATATTCGTTGAAAACTCTCAGTAATACAATGGCTCATATATACAAGATTTGCTGCTACTCTCTCTCTCTCGAACTATGTCATCTGGCATTACTAATGTGCGTTCCCTATTAAATAACCTGAATTTTCTTTGAAAACTCTTAGTGATACAATACTGAAATAAAATTTTCAAAAAATTTTCTACAGAAATTAAATTTTCAAAAAATTTTCTATGGAAATAAAATTTTGTCAAAAGTTTCTATAGAAATAATATTTTGACAAAATTTTCTATAGAAATAAAATATTCACAACATTTTCTATGGAAATAAAATGTTGACAAGATTTGCTATTACTCTCTCTCGAACTACGTTGCCAATAATATATATATTAATACGCTACACTTTTTTTTGGGTACATATTGTGAGCGTGCGAGGTGGTGTTGTATGGTAAATTTGGTATCAGGAAATTTAATTAATTTGGTATCAGGTAATGAAAGGTAATTTTCTGTAGATATGGCGAATCGTTTTTATTTTTTAAATTGATGCATTTTCATGGAGAAAATTGCATTTTTCTAAAATTATTGATGTTGTTGTCGTTGTTGTGTTGTAGTTTGAGAGTGAGAGCGAGAGAGTTGTTGTTTGGTTTGTTGTAGCGTGTGTGCATTGTATGTTGGCTTTTGTTATGCTGGCATGGGGGAGAATAAGTTTGTGAGTGATAATGAGAGAGTTGATTGGGAGCAATGGGAATAATAGGATTGTAAGATGTGTTTATTTTCTAAAGGCGCTGGAAATAGTAATTTTGGAAAGTAAAATTATATTTAATTTTGTTAAATAATATTTAGACCAATGCATTAAACAATTTTAATTTAAATTTAGTTAAGCTTACTTCTATAGGGTTGCCATATACGGATATATGGTTGCTATTATTTTGGAAAATTTTAACTATTTTTTTAATTGCAACATATTACAAATAAGCTAATTCTTTTTGTCAAATTGAAGGAAATTTTTTAGAAGTAATAATGTTTTTTGTGTTGTTTAAGAAAATTTAATATGTTGAAAGAAAAAATTTGGATCCAAAAATTATTAAAATGTCTTTAGCGCTGTACGAAATTCAAGGCCGGTAAAAGTTTAGTAAAATTTACTCATTTGAGAGGATTACGAACACAATTTAAGCAAACTTCTCCCATTTTATGAAAATATGAAATATTTTATTTTTTAGTAAAATTACTATATTTGCATAAAACTTTTGTTTTCTTTTTTTTAGTACACACCAATAAAGTAAGCAAAAAATTATTCATCTAAGGAACACTTGCTCACACTAAAATCAACTAATCTTTATGAACTAAAATAAAGTTCAGTTGGTATTATAGCCCCCTTTTTTGAGTGTACTTTTTCAAAATTATTGAGTGGGCACAATTAAACCAATTTAAGGCATTATTCTAATTTGAAGACGGTCGTACCCAAGAATCGATTTATTTTTATGCCGATTGTTGTATTTGTTTGGCTTTTGTTATGCGACCATTGATACAGTTTCAGAGTTATTGGTAGAGCATTAATAGAGAGAAGTGAGCGTGTTACAGAAATAGGAATAATAGGATTGGGTGTTATATAGCTAAACACTATTCACAGTAGTGTGATGAGAGGAGTGTGGTTGTGGGAGTGAAATGTAAGTATATTAACAAAAGTTTTTGGTTTTAAAATACAAAATTTTGAATTGGTTTTCAAGATTAATGGCGATTTCGATTCGAATAATAGATCGAAGGAGACTGTCCTAATTTTTGCATATAGAATCCCTCAAAATATTATGAATTGATATAAACTTTGGGTGGAACTATCATTTGGGCAAAAATAAAGGAAGGAATGAATTAGTGTAACACACACATACTATTTTTTCACCCTTACCAACCAATTAATAAATTTATTTCTAATTCTATTGAATTCCAATATAAATTATTGAGGCGAATGCACTTTTACTAATTGTAGTTGAAGAGGGTCGGTTAATAAATAGGGAAAATTTGCGCAAAACTGTTGTCCTAAGGAAATTGTATAACTGTGCGCCACATATATCTTAATCCACATCAATTTAGTAACATTTGGTTTTTCACATTAAAAAACATTTTGTTGTTTTATTTAAAGATTGTTGGTTTAAAAGTAAGGAAATGGTTTTCAAATTAGTGTATGCGAATAGTTTTTTTTATCATTTTTCGATAAAGATGGGTATTAAGTTCACATTATCGAAGTAAAAAAGCCTCTTTCACTGTTAGTTTTCTTTAATAATTCATTTTAAAGAAAAAAATTACAATTATTTTTATGTTAGCCTGATAGTAATGAGGACTGAATTTTTTAAATTTATGCTTTGGACAATTCCCCACCAAGTTATAATATTTTTTTCAAAAACGTTATAATTTCTTATTGTTGTTTCAGATTTATTCTCAATTTTAGCGGATGAACTCGAACTTTATACCCACCTTAAATGAGTAACATCAAAAAACACTACTTTTTACAAAACATTCAAAAAAAGTATGGCTACATTTGTATAAATAGTGCGCCACTTATATCATACTCCGATTAACTTTACTTGCACACAATATAGAAGAACAATGTAAAATATCAGTTACAGAATTCAGAGAAGGCTATTTTAAAAACTAACTAAAGAGAAGTGTATAAATTGTATGATATAGAGTTCGCTAGAGTTCCATATCATCTAGGACCTCTATCCCACAGTTAATGGCTTACAATGCACTCGAGTTTCGAGTGCCGGGAAGGCTAGTGTAATTATTAATTTGCGTTCCCAATATTAAAGTAATCAGGATTTCAAAGGCTAAGATCTCTAGTTTTAATATGCGTTGAAAACTCTCAGTAATACAATGACCCATATATACAAGATTTGCTGATACTCTCTTTCGAACAACGTCATCTGGCATTACTAATGTGCGTTCACTATTAAATAACCTGTATTTCCGTTGAAAACTCTCAGTGATACAATAGCCCATATATAAAAGATTTGCTGATACTCTCTCTCTCTCTCGACAACTACGTCATCTGATGTCAATACTGTCATTATTAATTTGCGCTCCCAATATTAAAGCAATCGGGATTTCAAAGGCTAAGTTCTCTTGTTTTAATATTTGTTGGAAACTCTCAGTGATGCAATGTCCCAATGTCTTGATCGAACTGCGCCGCCATCTGTCATAACAAATAATCTGCATTTTCTTTCCTGGTGGGTTTTTATTTATTTAATAAGCACAAGCCTAGAAAATAAGCATAATTGGCGAATATTAATTTAGCAGGCTAGAGTACCATTTTAAATTCACCTACATGCTGAATTTCCTTAATTTGTGCCACAAATCCTTGGCTGAATATTTCAGTCCTTCTTGTTTTTTTGTTTTCTTTCTTTTCAGTCCTTATTAGTCTTTTATTTCTATTTTGTATCCCTTGGCTTATGCACTTTTATTGTTTCGCAATTGATATCACAGTGTGTCATCAGTAATAGTCTTTACATAAATTTCCGTTTTATTTATCGGCAGAAAGGAATTTACATAAAAATGCAATCTTATAAAGAACTTTACTCTATTTGTAAACCATTCTCAATTTAATGAATGCCATTATGATAAAGTTCTTACATGCCACACAGAAACACATCCACACACACAGTATACTCCCCCTCTCATGCACTTCACTTACATATCTCATTCATGTTATGTTGTGGGATTTACATTTCATTATCCACATAACAATGTTCGAAAGGAATTCATTTTTAATTGACCTCAGTTTGGTCAGTGTATGTCATGGGTTAACAACTTTCGTAAGCACACTACAAACATTAAGTAAAGGAAAATTCCGTTACCCATTTCGGGCATCGTTTACCTTGGCTGATGATGAACTTTTGTTCGAGTGAATTTTTTTGGTTTTTTATTTTCTCTCACTACATATGCGTATTCTCATACGCGTGTATATGATTGTGAGAGTAAGATTTTTATCTGATCTCACCCCTCCCTCTCCCAGTTGAATAAAGAATCTCATCATAGACAAAGGAAACATTCACGCCACCCAATGGTGGCCAATGAATGAATATGCAAAGGGGAGAAATTCCGGTTTTTATTAAAAAACGATTTTTCACCATTAAAAATCATTACACCATAAATATCGGTTATTGGCTTGTGGAGGTGGTATGGAGTGTATGGATGGTAAATAAAAGCGAAAATAACAAAATATTCGTATTTCTCCATGAAGATATGTTTTTACGATGGTATTCATTATGCTATGATGCTTGGGGTATTTCGTAGACATCACTATAGGATTAAGGGACTCCCATCATATTGGTCCTCATGTTTGTGACATAAATATGAGGCTAAAATAGGGAATTCTGACAAATCAATGGTTAGATTATGTGGCAGCCCGATATTTCAGGCTCACTTAGACTATTCAGTCCATTGTGATACCACATTGGTGAACTTCTCTCTTATCACTGAGTGCTGCCCGATTCCATGTTAAGCTCAATGACAATCAATGGTTGGTTAGATTAAAAAATAAAATTAAAAAAACACATAAATAAAAATAAATATAATATCAAATTTGCAGGATTTTATTATATTTCACAGAAAATAATATTATAATTTTTGAGCTAACAATAAATTGTTGTTACAGAAAAATTTTAAGTTCAAAAAAATTTTTGTTGCTATAACAAAATTGGTTGCTAAAGTGACTAAAATTCGTAATTGTATTTACAAATTACGTTGTTAGCTCAAATTAAAACATAATTTTAATTGTATTGACAATCAAATTAATTGATATTTTTTTGTGTGTTATATCCTCTGGTTCGACTAGAAAATTTTATTTGAATCCTCTAGTTTGGCTAGAAAAATTTTAGGAAAAATCTACTGTGCCTTTATTAAAAAAAAGTTCGGGAAAAAAATTTCAAAATTTTAAAATTAATAAAAACAAGTATATACGGCCGTAAGTTCGGCCAGGCCGAAGCTTAGGTACCCTCCACCATGGATTGCGTAGAAACTTCTTCTAAACACTGCCATCCACAATCGAATTACTTAAGTTGCGGTAACGCTTGCCGATGGCAAGGTATCTTAAACCTCCTAACACCGCCTTCTTAATTGTATGTAAGTCCATACATGGTACATATTAAATCAAAAAAGATCGATTACAGTGATACGGTCTATATTTGGTCAAGGGAAAACGCGTGTAAATCGGTGAAATCGTTTATTTAAAAATCAAATTAAATTTATTTTTCAAGTTCATACTAATTGAAAATTCAGGAAAAATATTCAGTTAGGCTTTCGCTTTTCCAAATCCGAATTGCCGGGCCTCACGCTTGGCACCTGCCATCAGATTTTGTAGAGCTACCTTGTCCACCTTCTTCGCCGCAGAAAGCCAGTTTGCCTTGAACTGCTGCTCGTCCTTAGCAGTTTTTTGGTCTTCTTTGGGTTCCGCTTGACAATAGCCCAGTATTTCTCAATTGGGCGGAGCTCTGGCGTGTTGGGAGGGTTCTTGTCCTTGGGAACCACCTTTTGTTGGCGTTGTTGGCGGCGTACCACTGCATGGCCTTTTTACCGTAATGGCAAGATGACAAATCCGACCAAAACAGTACGGAACAACCGTGTTTCTTCAGGGAAGGCAGCAGACGTTTATTCAAACACTCTTCCACGTAAATTTCTTGGTTGACAGTCCCGGAAGCTATGAAAATGCTGCTTTTCAAGCCACAGGTACAGATGGCTTGCCAAACCAGATATTTCTTTGCGAACTTTGACAGTTTTATGTGCTTGAAAATATCTGCTACCTTTCCCCTTCCTTTTGCCGTATAAAACTCCTGGCCCGGAAGCTGCTTGTAGTCGGCTTTGACGTAGGTTTCGTCGTCCATTGCCACGCAGTCAAACTTCGTCAGCATCGTCGTGTACAGCCTCCGGGATCGCGCTTTGGCCGTCGTATTTTGTTTATCATCGCGATTTGGAGTCACTACCTTCTTGTAAGTCGATAGTCCGGCTCGTTTTTTGGCTCGATGCACGGTTGTAGACGATACACCCAGCTTATTTGCGGCATCTCGGAGAGAGAGGATAGGGTTTCGCTTGAAACTACCGGCAACTCTCTTTGTCGTCTCAGCGGCTTCCGGTTTTCGATTTCCCCCCGATCCAGACTTCCTGGCTGTCGACAAACATTCCCCAAACACTTTAATTACATTTGTAACGGTTGATTTGGCAACTTTTAGCGATTTTGCCACCTTTGCGTGCGAGTAGCTCGGATTTTCGCGATGCGCGAGCAAAATTTTGATACGCTGCTCTTCTTGCTTGGACGGCATTTTGACAACTGAAGAGTGAATTCCAAAATCAAACTAGGAGCAACATTCTACACACACCTTCAAAATGAGGGGTGTTCAGGTTTTTTAAATGCAAAATTGAAAAAAATACATCAAGTTTATATTGACCAAATTTTGACCGTATCACCCTTTAAATACGTATATAATTCAGTTTGACAAAATTTTCTATAGAAATAAAATTTTGACAAAATTATCTATAGAAATAAAATTTCGACAAAATTTTCTATAGAAATAAAATTTTAACAAAATTTTCTATAGAAATGAAATTTTCACAAAATTTTCTATAAAAATAAAATTTTGACCAAATTTTCTATAGAAATAAAGTTTTGGCAAAATTTTTTATAGAAATTAAATTTTAACAAAAATTTCTATAGAAATGAAATTTTGACAAAATTTTCTATAGAAATAAAATTTTCTATAGAAATAAAATTTTGACAAAATTTCCTATAGAAATAAAATGTTGCTAGATTATTTTTGGCTCGAGTGACAACCATGATTATGAACCGATATGGACCAATTTTTGTGTGATTGGAGGTCGGCTATATATAACTATAGACCGATATGGACCAATTTTGGTATGGTTGTTAGCGGCCATGTACTAATACCACGTTCCAAATTTGAATCGGATCAGATGAATTTTGCTCCTCCAAGAGGCTCCGGAGGTCAAATCTGGGGATCGGTTTATGGGGTCTATATATAATTATGAACCGATGTGGACCAATTTTTGCATGATTGTTAGAGACTATATACTACCATGATGTACCAAATTTCAGCAAGATCGGATGAAATTTGCTTCTCTTTGAGGGTCCGCAAGCCAAATCTGGGGATCGGTTTATATGGGGCCCATATATAATTATGGACCGATATGGACCAATTCTTGCATGGTTGTTAGAGACCATATACTAACATCACGTACCAAATTTCAACTGGATCGGATGAATTTTGCTCCTCTAAGAGGCTCTGGAGGTCAAATCTAGGGATCGGTTTATATGGGGGCTATATATAATTATGGACCGATATGGATCAATTTAGGCATGGTTTTTAGAGAACATATACCAACACCATGTACCAAATTTAAGCCGGATCGGATAACTTTTGCTCCTCTAAGAGCCCCCGGAGGACAAATCTGGGGATCGGTTTATATGGGGGCTATATATAATTATGGGCCGATGTGGACCAATTTTTGCATGGTTGTTAGAGACCATATACTAACACCATGTAACAAATTTCAGTAGGATCAGATGAAATTTGCTTCTCTTAGAGCAATCGCAAGCCAAATTTGGGGGTCCGTTTATATAGGGGTTATACGTAGAAGTGTACCGATATGGAGCAATTTTTGCAAGGTTGTTAAGGACCATATACCAACACAATGTACCAAATTTCAGCCTGATCGGATGAAATTTGCTTCTTTTAGAGCAATCGCAAGCCAAATTTGGGGGTCCATTTATATGGGGGCTATACGTAAAAATGGACCGATATGGACCAATTTCTACATGGTTGTTAGAGACCATATACTAACACGATGTACCAAATTTCAAGCGGATTGGATGAAATTTGCTTCTCTTAGAGCAATGGCAAGCCAAATTTGGGGGTCCGTTTATATGGGGGCTATACGTAAAAGTGGACCGATATGGCCCATTTGCAATACCATCCGACCTACATCAATAACAACTACTTGTGCCAAGTTTCAAGTCGATAACTTGTTTCGTTCGGAAGTTAGCGTGATTTCAACAGACGGACGGACATGCTCAGATCGACTCAGAATTTCACCACGACCCAGAATATATATATACTTTATGGGGTCTTAGAGCAATATTTCGATATGTTATAAACAGAATGACAAAGTTAATATACCCCCATCCTATGGTGGAGGGTATAAAAAATAATAATAATAAATAACCTACCAAATTTGCAGAATTTAATTATTCATATTCTCTAGTTTGACTACAAAATTTTTTTTATATCCCCTAGTTCGGCTAAATTTTTTTTTTTAATATATTCAGTTGTGATTCCAAAAAAAAACCCCTTAACATACGAGTAGGGTACAGCAAATTTGTTACATTTTTATTTTTTCCAATATTTACTTAATATTTTACTGCATATTTACTTCATATTTTTTGTATGTCTTTTAATGATAATGCATTTGGCTCTACTGACTGCGAGAATTTTTGTCAGTTGCATGGCTGGCATCAAATTTGCCTTACTTGTCGTTTGTTCGGGGGAGTCCTCTCTCACAATCGAGTATCATGTACTTTTCATAACGTTGAAGTATCTCATCGTTATAAGTAGGCGATGAAATATCGGAGAGGTGTTCGAGGTAATGGGTTGTGGTGGTTGTGGTAGTGGTAGTGGATGATGTTCCTTTATTTTCGCTGGCTGTCAAGGAAGGATACGAATGAATCCATAAAGTGCGGTTTATTATAAAACCATGAAGAGAAGCACAGGGGGCGGTGAAAAGAGGCAAATGTAAACAATTTTGGTGTTTATGATGGCTTTTAATGGCTCCATAAAAATTTTATAAATATGGATGGATTCACGTTAAGGACGTTGGGAATCCTTTGCTTTTTTTTTTTTTTGCTGGGCAAAATAGTTGGCGTATGTGTGTGTGTGTGTGCTTTTTCGATTTTTCCAAATTGTAACTTTTGATATCCTTGATGTTCGAAAGATCACATCTTCTGTCTGTGTGTGATTGAGGGCATTAACGATTTTATCACAACTCCCGGTAACATTAACAATAAACTATGAGACAATGAATTTGATCAAATGAATGATATCTTTTATGAGTTAATTTTCAAATATTCACTTTTTTTATCGGTTTTATATGTAAACGAACATAATTAAATGGAAAAATTTATTAGCTTTTTTTTAAATCGGATATAAAGAAGGCCATTCGAAAAATAACAATTGGCAAGAGAGAATATTTTTTTTTATCAATGAATGCACAGCAATTTTATTTTTATTTCATACACAAAGGTTTAAGGAGAAAACACCAGAAATGTCTATAATATTTCTATAGCAATTTTTTTCAACATTTTATTTTTATAGAACAAATTTCTCAAAATTTTATTTGTATAGAAAATTTTGTCAAGAGGTTATTTTAATAGAAAATTTTGTCAAAATTTTATTTCTATAGAAAATTTTGTAAAATTTTTATTTTTATAGAAAATTTTTTAAAAATTTTATTTCATTTTATTGAGTACCTACACAACAAGATTAAAATCTTATAATTACAGTGCAGGATTATAAATGTTAAAACATCTCCGACTTATAATAACATAGCAAAAAAAATTTGGAAGTTCTTCCAAAGGCACAACTTTAAAAGCACTTCCAGAAGATGCGCTCCCAATGATGTTCTTTATTTTAACTACCTAGGATGTTCTTTTAATTCAAATTTTATATCCTCCCCCATAGCATGGGGGGTATATTAACTTTGTCATTCCGTTTGAAACACATCGAAATATTGCTCTAAGACCCCATAAAGTATATATATTCTGGGTCGTGGCGAAATTCTGAGTTGATCTGAGCATGTCCGTCCGTCCGTCTGTTGAAATCACGCTAACTTCCGAACGAAACAAGCTATCGACTTGAAACTTGGCACAAATAGTTGTTATTGATGTAGGTCAGATGGTATTGCAAATGGCCATATCGGTCCACTTTTACGTATAGCCCCCATAAAAACGGACCCCAAAATTTAGCTTGCGATTGCTCTAAGAGAAGCAAATTTCATCCGATCCGGCTGAAATTCGGTACATGGTGTTAGTATATGATCTCTAACAACCGTGCAAAAATTGGTCCATATCGGTCCACTTTTACGTATAGCCCCCATATAAACGGACCCCCAAATTTAGCTTGCGATCGCTCTAAGAGAAGCAAATTTCATCCGATCCGGCTGAAATTTGGTACATGGTGTTAGTATATGGCCTCTAACAACCATGCAAAAATTGGTTCATATCGGTCCACTTTTTCGTATAGCCCCCATATAAACGGACCCCCAAATTTAGCTTGCGATCGCTCTAAGAGAAACAAATTTCATCCGATCCGGCTGAAATTTGGTACATAGTGTTAGTATATGGTCTCTAACAACCATGCAAAAATTTGTTCACATCGGTCCATAATTATATATAGCCGCCATATATACCGATCCCCCGATTTGACTTCCGGAGCCTCTAAGAGAAGCAAATTTCATCCGATCCGGCCGAAATTTGGTACATGTTGTTGGTATATGGTCTCTAACAACAGTGCAAAAATTGGTCCACATCGGTCCATAATTATATATGTAGCCCCCATATAAACCGATCACCAGATTTGACCTCCGGAGCCTCTTGGAAGACCAAAATTCATCTGATTCAGTTGAAATTTGGTACGTGGTGTTAATATATGGCCTCAAAAATTGGTCGAAATCGATCCATAATTATATATAGCCCCCATATAAGCCGATCCCCAGATTTGACCTCCGGAGCCCTTTGGAAGAGCAAAATGTTAGTATATGGTATCCAACAACCATGCAGGAATTGGTTCATATCAGTCTATAATCATATATAGTCCCCATATAAACCGATCCCGAGATTTGCTTTTGGAGCCACTTTGGAGGAGCAAATTTCATCAACCATGCCTAACTAGGTCCATATCGGTCTATAGTTATAGATAAAAAGATAAATCGATCCCCAATCACACAAAAGTTGGTCCATATCAAGTTCATAATTGTATATAGCCCACATATAAGCGACCCCCATATTTCAATTCTGGCTCTCTATGTACCGTGCAAAAGTCCATATCGATTCGTAATTATTTGTAGACTTACCTATACATACCTTTTTTGTCTAATATATACCACGTATGAACTAACTAACAATTTAGAAAACGATGTTAAGAAGTTTTAAGATACCACAACCCAATTAATTCGATTGTGAATGACAGTCTTTCGTATAAGTTTCTACCCAATCCATGGTGGAGGGTACATACACCCAGAGAAGGAATATGATCATCTCAAACATGTTTCAAGAGCACCATGTTACTTTTTCACAGCGACCATGTAGCATTTTTGTCGCAAAAAAATAATCTTTTCTCGTCAAACATAACATGCTTTCCGAAATCAGATACATAATTTCCGAGAAAAGAACATGGTTTCGACAAACATGCTACATGTTTTCCGTGAAAAAGTAACATTTTGCTCTTCGAACATGGTTGGGGTGATCATATTCCTTCTCTGCGTGTGAGATTCGGCCTGGCCGAACTTACGGCCGTATATACTGTTTTTATTTCATGCACAAAGGTTTAAGGAAAAAAACACAAGAAATGTCTATATTATTTCTATAGAAAATTTTTTCAACATTTTATTTTTATAGAAAAATTTTACAAAATTTTATTTCTAGGGAAAATTTGGTCAAAAAGATATTTCTATAGAAAATTTTGTTAAAACTTTATTTCTATAGAAAATTTGGTCAAAATTTTATTTCTATAGAAAATTTTCTCAAAGCTTTATTTCTATAGAAAATTTTGTTAAAATTTTATTTCTATAGAAAATTTGGACAAAATTTTATTTTTATGGAAATTTTTCTCAAAGCTTTATCTCTATAGAAAATTTTCTCAAAATTTTATTAATATGTTATTGTTATATTTTGTCAAAATTTTATTTCTATAGAAAATTTTCTCAATAATTTTATTTTAATAAAAAATTTTGTTAAAATTTTATTTATATAGAAAATTTCTTATATAGAAAATTTCTATTGAAAATTGTGTCGAAATTTTATCTCTATAGAAAATTTTATTAAAAATTAAATTTCTATAGAGAATTTTGTCAAAACTTTATTTCTATAGAAAATTTTGTCAAAATTTTATTTCTATAGAAAATATTGTTAAACTTTTATATTTATAAAAAAGTTTGTCAACATTTTATTTCTATTGAAATTTTTTTTCAACATTTTATTTCTAGGGCAAAATTTTATTTCCAAAAATTGCCAAAATTTTATTTCTATAGAAAATTTTGTCAAAATTTTATTTCTATAGAAATTTTTCTCAAAATTTTATTTCTACAGAAAATTTTCTCAAAATTTTATTTCTATAGAAAATTTTCTCAAAATTTTATTTCTATAGAAAATTTTCTCAAAAATTTTATTTTATTTAGTTTTATCCATCTGGTTTAAAGGCTATCCAATATATAATAATTTTTAAAGAAAATGATAATCTTTAAAAATTATTATTACTCTACTCTAACTAATTGTTCCTAATTCTAACTAATTGTTCCTGAGACTCCTTTGATGATTTTAAGGTATAAAATTTCTTTCATTTATCTAAGAATTATCGAATCCTAAGACAGGGGGATAAACAATGTCCAAAGTGGATGACATTGTAAGAGGAGTTATGGTTCTTGGAACCATGTGCTTAGAAATATCCTTTTAATGTTGAAACACTGGTAGTTTAATCTCATGCTGGGATACATCGGAGCAATATTTGAAATTGCATTTTATTCAACTCCTCCAATGGCATGGTAATCTTAAGCAGTAGCAGCAACTGCTGCAGCTGCAGTATCTGCTGCTGTTATAAAACTTGTCGTTAATCCAATTAGAATGTAAATGAAAATTCTTTAGCGTAAGTTTTAGTTATTCAAAGAGAAAAGTCATTTTTTGCTCCTTTGACATTATCCTATTGTAATTATGTGAACTATGTTGCCAGAGGAGTGAATACTCCTGCATTCATTCGAACCCAATATTTTCTTCTTTGTTTTATGGAACACAATCTAAGAAGTGAAGAATAACAAATAAAATGGAAAATTTCCAATTTAATCCAGTTGGATAATGGATGTTAGAGATATAGGATGTGTCGAAAGATTACCCACCCTTAACAGTTGTCTCCATATCCCAGAAATAAAATTTTGAAAAAAATTAGATTTCTACAGAAAAATTAAATTTTAACATAAATTTCCATGGAAATAAAATTTTGAGAAAATTTTCTATAGAAATAAAATTTTAACCAAGTTTTTTATAGAAATAAAATTTTGACAAAATTTTCCGTAGAAATAAAAGTTTGATAAAATGAAAAAAAAAACAAAAAAACAAGTATATAAAGCAGTAAATTCGGCCGGGCCGAATTTTAAATACCCACCACCATGAATCAAATATGATAGTTTACTTTGAAAACTCTTCGTCGTAGGGGGTTACTTGATAATATATAGAATTGTAGGGGGTTTGATGACAAATCTTCTCCCAAGCAAGTCAGTTCCCGAAGACAAACATTAAAGATTCTACCTATGAAGACCAGATCAGATTCTGGGTTTATGGGAACCAAATTTCGTGTATATGATGAAATTACGCCTTGATTTAAAATCTTAAATATGTAGATTTTTTCCGCCATTATTTAAATACGATGAGTAAAATCTGGAAATTTTACTTTCAGTTTGAAGCAATTTTCATGATCAGTGCGCCTGCTATACCCTGAAAGAAGTGTTTTCTTTTTTGAGAAACGTAATTTTAGACAAGAAAAGTTTTCTTTTGACACAAATTTTAGAGACAATCGTTGAATAAACGAAAATACTTTATAAGAAATGGAAATTTCGTTTGTCTAAACTTTCATTATAGATTACTAAATTCCAGCAAATCGGATAAAAACTACGGATTCTAGAAGCCCAAGAAATATAGCCGGGAGATCGGTGTATATGGGGGCTACACCAAAACATGGACCGATAGGTACCATTTGCTATTCATATATTTGTGATCTTAAAATACCTCCAGATTTTCAATTTCAAACAAATCGGCTAGAAAATATAGTCTCTAGACGCCCAAGAAGTAAAAATTGAGAGATCAGTCTATATGGGGGCTATACCAAAAAATGGGCACCATTTTCGGCACACCTTTTCGGCACACCTTTTCGGCACACCTTTTCGGCACACCTTTTTATGGCCCCAAAAGAACTCTAGATTTTCAATTTCAGGAAAATCGGATAGAAAATATAGTTTCTAGAAGCCCAAGAAGCAAAATCGGGAGATCAATCTCTATGGGGGCTATATCAAAACATGGACCGATACGGACCATTTTCGACACACCTCTTTATGGTCCCAAAATACCTCTAGATTTTCAATTTCATACAAATCGGACAGAAATACTGTTTCTAGACGCGTAAGAAGCAAAATCGGGAGATCGATCTATATGGGGGCTATACCAAAACATGGACCGATACGGACCATTTTCGACACACATCTTTATGGTCCCAAAATACATCTGGATTTCCAATTTCAGGCAAATCTGATAAAAACTACGGTTTTTATAGGCCCAAGACCCCAAATCGGGAGGTCGGTTTATATGGGGACTATATCAAAACTTGGACCGATATATCCCAGCTTCGAACTTGACCTGCCTGCAAACAGAAAACTAATCTGTGCCAAATTTCTAGACGATAGCGCCATTATTGAAAGCTGTAGCGTGATTACAACAGACAGACAGACAGACGGACATGCTTATATCGTCTTAGAATTTCTCCCTGATCAAGAATATATATACTTTATATAGTCGGAAATCGATATTTCGATGTGTTACAAACGGAATGACAAACTTATTATACCCCCGTCACCATTTTATGGTGGTGGGTATAAAAATTGTAACGAAATTTTCTATGGAGATAAAATTTTAACAAAATTTTCTATAGAAATAAAATTTTGACAAAATTTTCTATAGAAATAAAATGTTGACAAAATTCTATATAGTAATAAAATTTTGGACAAAATTTTCTATAGAAATAAAATTTTGACAAAATTTTCTATGACTTAAAATGTTTACAACATTTTTTATAGCAATAAAATTTTGACAAAATTTTCTACAGAAATAAAATTTTAACAACATTTTCTATAGAAATGAAGTTTTGACAAAATTTTCTATAGACTTAAAATGTTTACAACATTTTTTATAGCAATAACATTTTGACAAAATTTTCTACAGAAATAAAATTTTAACAAAATTTTCTATAGAAATGAAGTTTTGACAAAATTTTCTATAGAAATAAAATTTTGACAACCTGTTCCATAAAAAAATTATGACAAAACATTCTATTGGAATAAATTTTTCACAAAATTTTCTATAGAAATAAAATTTTAACAAAACTCTTTATAAAAAGAAAATTTTGACAATTTTTTTATTGAAAGGAAATTAAAAAAAAAAATCTATAGAAATAAAATTTCCACAACATTTTCTATAGAAAGAAGCTCTTGACAAAATTTGTTACTGAAAAATACTTTTGACAAAATGTTCTAAAGGAATAAAATTTTCATAAAATTTTCTATAGGAATAATATTTTCACAAAATTTTCTATAGAAATAAAATTTTGCCAAAAATGTTCTATCGAAATTAAATATTTTACAAAATTTTCTATAGGAATAAAATTTTCACAACATTTTATATAGAAATAAAATTTTGACATTTTCTATAAAAAAAAAAACAGGTAAGGAAAGTCTATACTCGGGCGTGGGCGACTATATTGTACCCTGCACCACTTTGTAGATCTAAATTTTCGATACCATATCACATCCGTCAAATGTGTTGGGTGCTATATATAAAAGTTTGTCCCAAATACATGCATTTAAATATCACTCGATCTGGACAAAATTTAATAGACTTCTACAAAATCTATAGACTCAAAATTTAAATCGGCTAATGCACTAGGGTGAAGCACAATGTTAATAAAAAAAAATATGGGAAACATTTAAATCTGAAGCAATTTTAAGCAAACTTCGCAAAAGTTTATTTATGATTTATCGCTCGATATATATGTATTAGAAGTTTAGGAAAATTAGAGTCATTTTTACTACTTTTCGACTAAGCAGTGGCGATTTTGCAAGGAAAATTTTGGTATTTTGACCATTTTTGTCGAAATAAGAACAACATATATATGGGAGCTATATCCAAATCGGAAGCGATTTGAACCAAATTTTGCACGCATAGCTACAATGCTAATTATACTCCTAGTGCAAAATTTCAACTAAATGGGAGCAAAAAATTTGCCTCTGTGGTCATATGAGTGTAAATCGGGCGAAAGCTATATATGGGAGATATATCTAAATCTGAAACGATTTCAACCACATTGAGCGCGCATACCTACAATGCTAATTCTACTCCCTGTGCAAAATTTCAACTAAACCGGAGCAAAAACTTGGCATCTGTGGTCATATGAGTGTAAATCGGGCGAAAGCTTTATATGGGAGCTATATCTACATCTAAACCGATTTCAACCAAATTTGGTGCAGACAGTTGGAATGCGAATTTTACTTTCTGTGCAAAACTTCAAGTAAATCGGAGTAAAAGATTGGCCACTGTGGCCATATGAGTGTAAATCGGGCGATCGATATATATGAGAGCTATATCTAAATCTGAACCGATTTCAACCAAATTTGGTACAGGCAGTTGGAATATTAATTCTACTTCCTGTGCAAAATTTCAAGTAAATCTGAGTAAAAGATTGACCACTGTGGTCATTTGAGTGTAAATCGGGCAACGATATATATAGGAGCTATAACTAAATATGAACCTATTACAATAAAATTTGGCACACTTGACTACACTACTAATTGTACTTCTAGTGCAAAATTTCAACCAAATTGGGGTAAAACTCTGGCTTCTGCGACCATATTAGTCCATATCAGGCGAAAGATATATATGGGAGCTATATCTAAATCTGAACCGATTTCAATAAAATTTGGCACACTTGACGATAGTACCCATTGTTCTTCTTGAGCAAAATTTTAAGCAACTTAGGGTAAAACTCTGGCTTCTGGGGCCATATAAGTCCGTATCGGGCGAAAAACATATATGGGAGCTATATCTAAATCTGAACAGATTTCTTCCAAAATCAATAGGGTTCGATTTTGAGCTAAAACACATACTTGTGCCAAATTTGAAGTCGATTGGACTAAAACTGCGACCTAGATAACAAAAATGTGTTCACGGACAGACGGCGTGGCTATATCGACTCAGGATCCCACCCTGAGCATTTTTGCCAAAGACACCATGTGTCTATCTCGTCTCCTTCTAGGTGTTGCAAACATATGTACTAACTTATAATACCCTGTTCCACAGAGTGGCGCAGAGTATAAAAATATGACAAAATTTTCTGTATAAATAAAATTTTGACAAAATTTTCTATATAAAGAAAATTTTGATAAAATTTTAACAAACTTTTCTATAGAAATTAAATTATGTCAAAATTTTCTATAGAAATAAAATTTTGACAAAATTTTCTATAGCAATAAAATTCTGACAAAATGTTCTATAGAAATAAAATTTTGAAAAAAATTTTCTATAGAAATAAAATGTTGACAAAATTTGCTACAGAAATAAAATTTTCTATAAAAAAAAATAAAAATAATAAAATTTTCTAAAAAAAATTGAAAAAAAATTGATAAAATTTTAACAAAATTTTCTAAAGAAATAAAGTTTTTTCAATATTTGCTATATTAATAAAATTTAACAAAATTTTCTATAGAAAAAAAATGATAAAATTTTAACAAAATTTTCTATAGAAATAAAATTTTGTCAATATTTGCTATATTAATAAAATTTAACAAAATTTTCTATAGAAAAAAAATGATAAAATTTTAACAAAATTTTCTATAGAAATAAAATTTTGTCAATATTTGCTATATTAATAAAATTTTGACAATATATTCTTTAGGAATAAAATTTTGTCAAAATTTTCTATAGAAATAAAATTTTGAGAAAATTTTCTATAGAAATAACATTTTTATAAAACTCCTATAAATGTGACAAAATTTTCTATATAAATAAAATTTTGACAAAATTTTCTATAGAAAAAAAATTGATAAAATTTTAACAAAATTTTCGATAGAAATAAAATTTTGTCAATATTTGATATATTAATAAAATTTTAACAACATTTTCTATAGAAATAAAATTTTGTCAAAATTTTCCATAGCTATAACATTTTCACCAAATTGTCTATAGAAATAAAATTTTGACAAAATTTTCTATAGAAAGAAAATTTTGATAAAATTTTAATAAAATTTTCAAAAGAAATACATTTTTGTCAATATTTTCTATATAAATAAAATTTTAACAAAATTTTCTATAGAAATAAAATTTTGACAAAATTTTCTATAGAAAGAAAATTTTGATAAAATTTTAATAAAATTTTCAAAAGAAATACATTTTTGTCAATATTTGCTATATAAATAAAATTTTAACAAAATTTTCTATAAAAATAAAATTTTGACAAAATTTTCTGTAGCAATAAAATTTTGTCAATACTTGCTATATTAATAAAATTTTGACAAAATTTTCTATAGCAATAAAATTTTGACAAAATTTTCGATAATAATAAAATTTTGAAAAAATTTTGTATAGAAAGAAAATGTTGACAAAATTGTTTATAGCAATAAAATTTTGACAAAATTTTCTATAGAAATAAAATTTTGAAAAAATTTTGTATAGAACGAAATTTTTTATAAAACTTCTTTAAATATGACAAAATTTTCTATATAAATAAAATTTTGACAAAAGTTTCTATAGAAAAAAATTTGAAAACATTTTAACAAAATTTTCTATAGAAGTACAATTTTGTCAATATTTGATATATTAATGAAATTTTGACAAAATATTCTATAGAAATAAAATTTTGTCAAAATTTTCTATAGAAATAAAAATTTTGAGAAAATTTTCTATAGAAAGAAAATTTTGATAAAACTCCTATAAATGTGACAACATTTTCTATATAAATAAAATTTTGAAAAAATTTTCTATAGAAAAAAAAAATTGATAAAATTTTAACAAAATTTTGTTAATATTAATTTTCAAAAAATTTTCTATAGCAATAAAATTTTGACAAAATTTTCTATAGAAATAAAATTTTGAAAAAATTTTCTATAGAAGAAAATTTTCATAAAACTTCTATAAATATAACAAAATTTTCTATAAAAATAAAATTTTGACAAAATTTTCTATAAAAAAAATTTGAAAAAATTTTAACAAAGTTTTCTATAGAAGTACAATTTTGTCAATATTTGCTATATTAATAAAATTTTGACAAAATATTCTATAGAAATAAAATTTTGTCAAAATTTTCTATAGAAATAAAAATTTTGAGAAAATTTTCTATAGAAAGAAAATTTTTATAAAACTCCTATAAATGTGACAAAATTTTCTATATAAATAAAATTTTGACAAAATTTTCTATAGAAATAAAATTTTGAGAAAATTTTCTATAGAAAGAAAATTTTGATAAAACTCCTATAAATAGGTACCCTTTAATTTTCTTAAATATGGAAATGCGGTTTATTTCCTAAACGTCTGTGTATGACATCCCTATCAAGTGTAATTTTATGAATTGTGAAAGTTAAGTAAACGTTAGCGAATGACTCCCTTTGGAGGTAATAACAATTTGTGCTTCTTTCACTGTTTCTATTGTTGTTGTTTTTGTTTATGATAATATTTGTGTTGCTGCCCGGTGTTTTCAGGTTTCCATCTTTTTTTGTTTTGTTTTGGCTTATAAAAGTAAGTTATTACCTCCCCTCTCCTACCACAATTGCAAAATTGTTTGTCTCTTTGTATGAGCGAAAAAAAAAACTTATAATCTCTTGTTGGTGATTTTTGTTGTTTTTCTTTGCTATAGCTGTAGCAAATTTCTACTATTCTTGGTTATTTCTTTCTAAGGCAATTCCCCCTTTCCACCAAGCAACAGACAAAAAAAAAACTTTCGTTGGCAACGTTATCATCATAATTGATTTTGTTTGTCTTGTGAACAAATCAATTTGTTGCAGATTAGAAATGGTCGAAATTCCTCAGGACCTCCCATAGGGAACTTAAAGGTTTTGATTCCCCTTGCTTTGGCTGGTGAATGTTGTTTGTTTGGTCTATGACTTTATTACTGCTGGGGTAAATTATTGTCCTTGTTCTTGTTGTTATTGCTTTGTTTTTTATTTTTTTTTTTTCAGGACTATTACAAATCGGTGAATGAAGCAATTATCTCTCTTGCAGTGATAAATTTGATCCTGTTTAAGCTTTGTCCAAAAAATATGGCTTTTCTTATCATTTTAATGACACTCCTGGTGGTAATACCACAACACCACGGGAACTGTAACTCACTATCAGTTATCTGTGTACCATTGCAATGGTTTATGTGTGTAAGCGAGAGAGAGAGAGAAAGAGAGAGAGCGCGAGAAAAGAGTATCAGTAAATCTTAAATATATGGAGCATTGCATGCACGGTTGACACAGTTGGTAGAATTCTATAAAAAATGGTAGATTTATTACCAAATGGTAAATTGTTAGAATTTTTGATGTTTTGGTAGATTTTACAAAATTTTCTACAGGAATAAAATTATAAGAAAATACTTTTTTTAGAAATAAAATTTTCTATTGATATAAGAATTTAAACATTTTTTTATTGACAAAAAATGTTAACCAAAATTTTCTATTGAAATAAAATTTTAACAAAATTTTCTATAGCAATAAATTTTTATAACAAATTTCCATAGATATAAAAAATTTGAACAAAATTTTCTATTAAAATAAAATTTTAACAAAATATTCTATAGCAATAAAATGTTATAACAAATTTTCATAGATATAAATTTTTGACAAAATTTTCCTATAGAAATCAAATTTTGACAAAATTTTCCTATAGAAATAAAATTTTGACAAAGTTTTTTATAGATAGCCACACTTGTCAATGCATGATTTTAAGCTGAAATCAAAAACAACAGCAATGATTAAAGAAAAAAAAACTACAATAACAAAACAAAAACGAAAGAAAGAAATTTTGATAAAATTGTCTATAAAAATAAATTTTTGACAAAATTATCTATAGAAATGAAATTTTAACGAAATTTTCAATAGAAATAAAATTTTGATAAAATTTTCCATAGCAATAAAATTTTCATAAAATTGTCTATTGAAATAAATTTTTGACAAAATTATCCAAAGAAATAAAATTTTAACAAAATTTTCTATAGAAACGAAATTTTCACAAACTTCTTTATAGAGACAAAAATTTTGAAAAAATTTGCTATGGAAATAAAATGTTAGCAAAATTTTGTATAGAAATAAAGTTTTGACAAAATTTCATAAAGGAATAAAATTGATATAAATTAAAAAATTTTTTATTGACAAAAAATGTTTCTATTGAAATAAAATTTAAAAAAAAATTCTATAGCAATAAACTGTTATAACAAATTTCCATAGATATCAAAAATGTTAACAAAATTTTCTATTGAAATAAAGTTTTAACCAAATTTTCTATAGCAATAAAATTTTGTAACAAATTTCCATAGATATATACATTTTTTACAAAAATTTCCAATAGAAATCAAATTTTTACAAAATTATCTATAGCAATAAAATTTTGACAAAAATTTCTATAGAAATAAAATTTTGTTAAAATTTTCTATAGAAATAAAATGTTGTTAAAATGCTCTATAGAAAATTAAAATTTCTATAGTAATTAAATTTTCTATAGAAATTAAAATATCTATAGTAAAATTTTGACATAATATTCTATAGAAATAAAATTTTCTTATAGAAATAAAGTTTGGTAAAATTTACTATAGAAATTAAAATTTGACAAAATTTTCTAAAGAAATAAAAATTTGCTAAAATTATCTATGGAAATAAATTTGGTAAAATGTTCTAAAGAAATAAAGTTTTAGTAAAATAAAAATTAAGGGAATAATATGTTGGCAAAATTTTCTATAGAAATAAAATTTTGACAAAATTTTCTATAGAACTAAAATTTTGTTAAAATTTTCTATAGAAATTAAATTTTAATAAAATTTTCTATAGAAAGAAAGTTTTGAAAAAATTTCTTTGAGAAATAAAATTTTGTTAAAATTTTATAAAGAAATTTTCTATTGATATAAAAATTTAAAAAAATTTTTTATTGACAAAAAAATTTAACAAAATTATTCTATAGAAATAAAATTTTAACAAAATTTTCTATAGCAATAAATTGTTGTAACAAATTTCCATAGATATAAAAATGTTAAAAAAATTTTTCTATAGAAATAAAATTTTAACAAAATTTTGTATAGAAATAAAATTTTGTTAAAATTTTATAAAGAAATTTTCTATTGATATAAAAAAATTGGTATTGACAAAAAAATTTAAAAAGTTTTTCTACAGAAATAAAATTTTAACAAAATTTTCTACAGCAATAAAATGTTATAACAAATTTCCATAGATATAAAAAATGTTAACAAAATTTTCTATTGAAATAAAATGTTTACAAAATTTTCTATAGCAATAAAATGTTATAACAAATTTCCATAGATATAATTTTTTTACAAAATTTTCCTATAGAAATTACAGAAATAAAATTTTGACAAAGTTTTCTATAGAAATACATTTTGATAAAATTGTCTATAGAAATAAATTTTTGACAAAATTATCTATAGAAATAAAATTTTGAGAAGATTGTCCATAGAAATAAATTTTTGACAAGATTTGCTATGGAAATAAAATTTTAACAAAATTTTCTATATAAAAAAAAAATCACGAACTTCTCTAAGAAATAAATTTTTGACAAAATTTGCAATGGAAATAAAATTTTAGCACAATTTTGTATAGAAATAAAATTTTGTTAAAATTTTATAAGTAACTAAAATTTTGACAAAAGTTTTTATATAAATAAAATTTTTACAACATTTTCTATTGAAAAAAAATTTACAAAATTTTCTGTGGAAATAAAATTTTGGCAAAATTTTCTATAGAAATAATATTTTGTTAAAATTTTCTATAGAAATAAAACTTTGACAAAATTTTCTATAGAAATAAAATTTTGACAACATTTTCTATAAAAATGAAGTTTTGACAAAATTTTTTTAAGAAATAATTTTTTTTTATACCCTCCATCATAGGATGGGGGTATATTAACTTTGTCATTCCGTTTGTAACACATCGAAATATTGCTCTAAGACCCCATAAAGTATATATATTCTGGGTCGTGGTGAAATTCTGAGTCGATCTAAGCATGTCCGTCCGTCCGTCCGTCTGTTGAAATCACGCTAACTTCCGAACGAAACAAGCTATCGACTTGAAACTTGGCACAAGTAGTTGTTATCGATGTAGGTCGGATGGTATTGAAAATGGACCATATCGGTCCACTTTTACGTATAGCCCCCATATAAAGGGACCCTAAGATTTGGCTTGTGGAGCCTCTAACAGAAGCATATTTCATCCGATCCGGCTGAAATTTGGTACATGGTATTGGTATATGATCTCTAACAACCGTGCAAAAATTGGTTCACATCGGTCCATAATTATATATAGCGCCCATATAAATCGATCCCCAGATTTGGGTTGCGGAGCCTCAAAGAGAAGCA
Source organism: Haematobia irritans (assembly GCF_050003625.1). Taxonomy (NCBI): domain Eukaryota; kingdom Metazoa; phylum Arthropoda; class Insecta; order Diptera; family Muscidae; genus Haematobia; species Haematobia irritans. Next base: position 31,796,975 of record NC_134398.1, read on the forward strand.
AATTTCATCCGATCCGCCTGATATTTGGTACATGATATTGGTATATGGTCTCTAACAACCATGCAAAAATCGGTCCACATCGGTTCATAATTATATATAGCCCCCATATAAACCGATCCCCAGATTTGGCTTGCGAAGTCTCCAAGAGAAGCAAATTTCATCCAATCCGGTTGTAATTTGGAATATGGTGTTAGTATATGATCTTTAACAACCGTGGCAGAATTGGTCCATATCGGTCCATAATTATATATAGCCCCCATAGAAAACGTTCTCCAGATTTGACCTCCGGAGCCTCTTGGTGGAGCAAAATTCATCCGATCCGGTTCAAATTAAGAACGTGGTGTTAGTATATGGTCGCTAACAACCATACCAAAATTGGTCCAATCACACAAAAATTGGTCCATATCGGTTCATAATCATGGTTGCCACTAGAGCCAAAAATAATCTACCAAAATTTTATTTCTAGAGAAAATTTTGTCAAAATTTTATTCGGTTCATAATAAAATTTTCATCATTGTCAGAATTTTATTTCTATAGAAAATTTTGTCAAAATTTTATTTCCATAGAAAATTTTGTTCAAATTTTATTCGGTTCATGATCATGGTTGCCACTCGAGCCAAAAATAATCTACCAAGATTTTATTTCTATAGAAAATTTTGTCAAAAGTTTATTTCTATAGAAAATTTTGTTAAAATTTTATTTCTGTAGAAATTTTTGTCAAAATTTTCTTTCTATAGAAAATTTTGTCAAAATTTTTATTTCTATAGAAAATTTTGTGAAAATTTTATTTCTATAGAAAATTTTGTTAAAATTTTATTTCTGTAGAAAATTTTGTAAAAATTTTATGTCTACTTTGTCAAACTGAATTATATACGTATTGGATCGATCTTTTTTGATTTAATATATACCACGTATGGACTTACATACAATTTAGAAGATGGTGTTAGGAGGTTTTAAAATACCTTGCCATCGGCAAGCGTTACCGCAACTTAAGTAATTCGATTCTGGATGGCAGTGTTTAGAAGAAGTTTCTACGCAATCCATGATGGAGGGTACATAAGCTTCGGCCTGGCCGAACTTACGGCCGTATATACTTGTTTTTGTTTGTTATTGTTGGCTTCTCTTCAATCGTTATTATTGTTTTTGATCTCAGCTTAAAGCCATGCATTGACTAAACTACAAGTGTAGCTTAAACGAAACAAAACGAATGAAGATAGAGAAAGCACGCTCAAAAACAAACCCAGCCAACTAAATACAAATCGATTATTTGAGTTTGGCAAAGGAAAAGAGATATGCTTGCAAATTTGTTTAGGCAGTAGCCGACTATTAAACCCTTTTGCGGAAGGTTCAAGTGTATTTAACTTTGGGTTGAGTGAATTACCCGAATTTATTCTCATAATTGTTTGATAGTTTTGCTGCAAGTAGAGGATGCTGATGAGGAATGTGGTAATTCCGATACAGCTGTACATCCAACCATCTTGCAGTCTATTGGGCTTTGCCCAAATAAATTTGACAAGCATACTTTTCCTCTGTTGGTTAAGCTACACTTGTAGTTTAGTCACTGCATGGCTTTAAGCTGAGATCAAAAACAATAATAATAAATAAAATTTTGTTAAAATTTTGTAAAATGTTATAAAGAATAATATTTTGTTAAAATTTTATAAAGAAATATAATTTTTTTAAAATTTTCTACAGAAATAAAATTTTAACAAAATTTTCTATAGAAATAAAATTTCCACAAACTTCTCTATAGAAATAAAATCTTTTAAAAAATTCTATAGAAATAAAGTTTTGACAAAATTCCACAAAGAAATAAAACTTTGTTAAAATTTTATAAAGAAATAAAATTTTGACAAAATTTTATAAAGAAGTAAAATTCTATTAGAATTTTCTAGGGAAAATTTTATAAAGAAATAAAATTTTGGCAAAATTTTATATAGAAATAATATCTTGTTAAAATGTTATAAAGCATAATATTTTGTTAAAATTTTATGAAGGAATATAATTTTGTTAAAATTTTCTATAGAAATAAAATTTTGACAAAATTTTCTATATAGAAATAAAATTTTGTTAAAATTTCCTATAGAAATATAAATTTGTTAAAATTTTCTATAGAAACAAATTTTTGACAAAATTATCTATAGAAATAAAATTTTGACAAAATTGTCCATAGAAATAAAATTTTGACAACAAAAGTTTCTACAGAAAAAAAATTTCACAAACTTCTCTATAGAAATAAAATTTTTACAAAATTTGCTATGGAAATAAAATTTTAGCAAAATTTTGTATAGAAATAAAGTTTTGACAAAATTCCATAAAAAAAATAAAATTTTGTTAAAATTTTATAAAGAAATAAAATTTTGACAAAATTTTATAGAAAACTAAAACTCTATTAACATTTTCTATGGAAACAAAATTTTGGCAAAATTTTCTATAGAAATAATATCTTGTTAAAATGTTTCTATAGAACTAACGGTTGGACAAAACCTTCCATAGAAAAATTTCCGTAGAAATGAAGTTTTGAAAAAAAAATTCTATATAACTAAAATTTTTTTCTAATTTTCTATAGAAGTAAAATTTTGTTAAAATATTATAATGAAACAATATTTTCTAAAGAAATACAATTTTGTTAAAATTTTCTAAAGAAATACAATTTTGCAAAAATTTTCTATAGGAATAAAATTTTACTAAATTTTCTATAGAAATAAAATTTTGACAAAATTTTCTGTGGCAATAAAATCTTGACAAGGTATTCAATAGAAATAAAATTTTGACAAAAATTTCTATAGAAATAAAGTTTTGACAAAAATTTCTATAGAAATAAAGTTTTGACAAAATTTTCTATAGAAATAAAATAATGAAAACATTTTTTCTTCGAAAAAGTTTCTGGTGTTGTTAACAATTATGGGGTACTCATATAATTTAATATTTTATATTTTTTTAACATACATATTTGTTAAAATTTTCTATAGAAATAAAATTTTCTTATAGAATTAAAGTTTGGTAAAATTTAACAAAATTTTCTAAAGAAATAAAAATTTGCTAAAATTATCTATGGAAATAAATTTGGTAAAATTTTCTAAAAACGTAAAGTTTTAGTAAAATAAAAATTAACGAAACAATATGTTGACAAAATTTTATATATAAATAAAATTTTGTTAAAATTTTCTATAGAAATAAATTTTTGTTAAAATGTTGTATAGAAATAAAATTTTGTTAATTTTTTCTATAGATATAAAATTTTGATATAATATTCTATAGAAATAAAATTTTGTTAAAATTTTCTATAGAAATTAAATTTTGTTAACATTTTCTAAAAAATAAAATTTCGGTAAAATTTTTATAGAAATAAAATTTCGGTAAAATTTTTATAGAAATAAAAATTTTTGGCAAACATTTTTTTATGGAAATAAAAATTTTTGGCAAAAATTTTTTATAGAAATAAAATTTTGTGATAAATTTTTTCTGTAGACACTCATCATTCAAAACTGTATTTCAATAGAAAATTTTGAGAAAAGAAATAAAGTTTTAGTAAAATAAAAATTAAGGGAATAATATGTTGGCAAAATTTTCTATAGAAATAAAATTTTGTTAAAATTTTCTATAGAAATAAAATTGTGACAAAATTTTCTAAAGTAATAAAGTTTTAGTAAATAAAAATTATTGGAATAAGATGTTGACAAAATTTTCTATAGAAATAAAATTTTATTAAAATTTTCTATAGAAATTAAATTTTGTTAAAATTTTCTAAAAAATAAAATTTCGGTAAAATTTTTATAGAAATAAAATTTCGGTAAAATTTTTATAGAAATAAAAATTTTTGGCAAACATTTTTTTATGGAAATAAAAATTTTTGGCAAAAATTTTTTTATAGAAATAAAATTTTTGTTGTTTTTTTATTTCAGCTTAAAACCATACATTGACTAAACTACAAGAGTAGCTTAACCAACAGAGGAAAAGAATGTTTGTCAAATTTATTTGGGCAAAGCCCTATAGACTGCAAGATGGTTGGATGGACGCACGTTTCGGAATTACCACATTCCTCATCAGCATCCTCTACTTGCAGCAAAACTATCAACCAATTATCAGAATAAATTCAGGCAGTTTATTAAACCCAACAAAAACCACACTTGAACCCTCCGAAAAAAGGTTTTACATTGATAGCCGGCTCCTCTGTTGGTTAAGCTACTCTTGTAGTTTAGTCAATGTATGGTTTTAAGCTGAAATAAAAAAACAACATCAATGCTTAAAGAACAAAACCAACAATAACAAAACAAAACAAATGGAAAAAGAAGAGGAGGCACGCTCAAAATAAACCCAGCCATGTGAATTCAAATCGATGATTTGACAGTGGCACAGGAAAAGAGATATGTTTGTTTCGAATTTATTTGGCATAAGCCGGCTATCAATGTAAAACCTTTTTTCGGAGGGTTCAAGTGTGGTTTTTGTTGGGTTTAATAAACTGCCTGAATTTATTCTGATAATTGGTTGATAGTTTTGCTGCAAGTAGAGGATGCTGATGAGGAATGTGGTAATTCCGAAACGTGCGTCCATCCAACCATCTTGCAGTCTATAGGGCTTTGCCCAAATAAATTTGACAAACATTCTTTTCCTCTGTTGGTTAAGCTACTCTTGTAGTTTAGTCAATGTATGGTTTTAAGCTGAAATAAAAAAACAACAACAATGCTTAAAGAACAAAACCAACAATAACAAAACAAAACAAATGAAATAAAATTTTGTGATAATTTTTTGTAGACACTCATCATTCAAAACTGTATTTCAATAGAAAATTTAGAGAAAAGAAATAAAGTTTTAGTAAAATAAAAATTAAGGGAATAATATGTTGGCAAAATTTTCTATAGAAATAAAATTTTGTTAAAATTTTCTATAGAAATAAAATTTTATTAAAATTTTCTATAGAAATTAAATTTTGTTAAAATTTTCTATAGAAATAAAATTGTGACAAAATTTTCTAAAGTAATAAAGTTTTAGTAAATAAAAATTATTGGAATAAAATGTTGACAAAATTTTCTATAGAAATAAAATTTTATTAAAATTTTCTATTGAAATACAAATTTTTGGTAAGAATTTTTTATAGAAATAATTCTTTTTTCTTTTCAATGGCTCTATTAACCATGTTCCTTAATCTATATCTGTCCATAAAGCTCGAATAAATTGTATAATTAGATATAATGCATTTGGACGTCAATTGCCTGTTTCGGTATCAGGCTAACATGTAAGAAATAAAAATTGTTGACAAAAACTTTTTTATAGAAATAAAATTTTGTGAAAATTTTCTGTAGACATGCATCATTCAAAACTGTATTTCAATAGAAAATTTTGACAAAATTTTCTATGGAAATAAAATTTTTAGAAAATTTATATAGAAATAAAATTGTGACAAAATTTTCAATAGCAATAAAATTTTGACAAAAGTTTTTTATTATTTATAAAATTCTGGCAAAGTTTTCTTTAGAAATAAAATTTTGGCAAATTTTTCTATAGAAATAAAATTCTGAAAAAAAAAAATTTTAAAGGTTTTTTGTTGTCTGAGTACCCCATAATTGTTAACATTTACAATTTAATTCAATCCATCTGACTTCTTACACAAAGCAATTCGTATCTGCCCATTTGCCACATACAATATTTGAAATTACAAAACCCCCTACAGTCTTAGTTTTAGTGTCCCTTGAATTTCCTGTTTCACATGTAGTTCATATTTATGTCCCGTGCAAAGACGTCGCTAACCCCCCCCACAAACTCGCAGTATAATTCCTCCAACTCAAATTGTAAAATTAAAAAATAATTTATATAAATCTCAAAAAAAAAAAAAAAAAGATAGTGACTATGGAGAAAAATGTCATGTGAAAAAGCGACTCCCTACTCCGTAATAGCCATGGGCTAAAAAACACAAAAGCTATAAACGGAAAAAGCTGAAAGTCATCCAAGCACAAGACACTCCTATAGATGTGTAACAGAGTTGGAAACCAATGAGAAACAAAAAAAAATAAAAATATAAAAAAAAATCCAACGTTGGAATAACGTTATTATATATGTATCATGTCGACAATCGGAATTGTTTTGTAAGCGTTGCTAGTTAAGCAGGAGTAGCAACGAACAGGAGTGGCACCATCAAGCCCTTGTGACGGTATTGGCAATGATGCGAAACTCCCTCATGCTTTGGCAAAAGGACTTCTGGTATAATCGTTAAAAATTATGTGAATGTTTTTGTTTCATTTTCACCGGGGATTTTTAAGCTGGCGGTTACAAACTGGCTACTAAAATCACCATCCCACCACCACCCCCTACAGCTGTCCCACAATATTTTTTTGTTGGCTAGCAACTACAATGGCCGTAGTCTCCATCAGCCATTAGCTCTTGGCTTGATATTAAAGAAAATTATGTGGGGGCGCAGGGTGGTCTTTTGATATGCAACAGTGGAAAACACTTGAAACTTTTCTGTTTTGCTTTGCTGGAATTAATTCCATATTTTTTTTTCGCTTCTATTATATGTTATCCTTGTTGGCAATATTTTTACGTTTATGTAGTTTAGTTTTGCGTTGTTTTCTTTTTTTTTTTGTATTTCCTTCTTTAGCTCACTCCTGAAGTTCAAAGTTGTTCAGGTGTTAATGGCCATTACATAGTAAAGTCCAAGTGAGGAACTTAACAATTTACCTCACAATCTAAAGTAAGTGCTAGAACGGTTATCATTTTATTTCATCCTGGCATTATTTTTTTTGTTTAGTTGGTTTTTGGTTTTGGTGGTCTGGGGAGTTTTGAAAAAAAAAAAAAAAAAATGAAACAAAATACTTAACTAAAGTAAATATAAAAACATAAGAATTGTCTAAAGTTCAGCTAGCTCATAGTCAATTATGAGAACTAAAATTCCAACACTTGAAAATAGTGTGAGAGTAAAATACAATATCAATGTGGTATCACAATGGATTGAATAGTCTAAGTGAGCCTGATACATCGGGCTGCCACCTAAACTAACCTAAAATACAACATAATTTTGGGAAAAATAATTTGGAAAATCAAACCTCATACCTTATGATTATTTTAAACGGAAAACTGAACTGTTTTTTATTTCAATAGATAATTTTCTCAAAATTTTGTTTCTATAGAAAATTTTAACAAAAGTTTACAACTTTTATGGAAATTTTTTTTCAAAATTTTATTTTCTATACAAAATTTTGTCAAAATTTAATTTCTATAGAAAATTTTGTCAAAATTTTATTTCTATAGAAAATTTTGTCAAAATTTTATTTCTATAGAAAATTTTTTTTGGCAAAATTTAATTTTTATAAAAAATTTTGTTAATATCTTATTTCTATAGAAATTTTTAACAACATTTTATTTCTATAGAAAATTTTGTCAAAATTTAATTTCTATAGAAATTTTTGACAAAATTTAATTTCTATAGAAATTTTTTTCAAAATTTTATTTCTATAGAAAATTTAGACAAAATTTAATTTCTATGGAAAATATTGTTAAAATTTTATTTCTATTTAAATTTTTAACAAAATTTTATTCCTATAGAAAATTTTGTCAAAATTTTATTTCTATAGAAAATTTTGTCAAAATTTTTATTTCTATAGAAAATTTGTTAAAATTTTATTTCTTTAGAAAATTTTGTTAAAAATTTATTTCTACAGAAAATTTTGTCAAAATTTTATTTCTATAGAAACTTTTGTCATTTTTTTCTATAGAAAATTGTCACAAAATTTTATATTTATTTTTGTCAAAATTTTATTTCTATAGAAAATTTTGACAAAATTTTATTTCTATATTTTTCTATAGATTTTTCCATTTTTATACCCTCCACCATAGAATGGGGGGTTTATTAACTTTGTCATTCCGTTTGTAACACATCGAAGTATTGCTCTAAGACCCCATAAAGTATATATATTCTGGGTCGTGGTGAAATTCTGAGTCGATCTGAGCATGTCCGTCCGTCCGTCCGTCCGTCTGTTGAAATCACGCTAACTTCCGAATGGCACAAGCTATCGACTTGAAACTTGGCACAAGTAGTTGTTATTGATGTAGGTCAGATGGTATTGTAAATGGGCCATATCGGTCCACTTTTACGTATAGCCCCCATATAAACGGACCTCCAAATTTGGCTTTCGAAGCCTCTAAAAGCAACAATTTTCATCCGATCCGGCTGATATTTGGTACATGGTGTCCACATCGGTCCAATATTATATATAGCCTCCATATAAACCGATCCCCCGATTTGGCTTGCGGAGCCTCTAAGAGAAGAAAATTTCATCCTATCCGGCTGAAATTGTGTACATGGTGTTAGTATATGGTCTCTAACAACCATGCAAAAATTGGTCCATATCGGTCCATAATTATATATAGCCTCCATATAAACCGATCGCCAGATTTGGCTTGCGGAGCCTCTAAGAGAAGAAAATTTCATCCTATCCGGCTGAAATTTTGTACATGGTGTTAGTATATGGTCTCTAATGACCATGCAAAAACTGGTCCACATCGGTGCATAATTATATATAGCTCCATATAAACCGATCGCCAGATTTGACCTCCGGAGCCTCTTGGAAGACCAAAATTCATCTGATTCAGTTGATATTTGGTACGTGGTGTTAATATATGGCCTCAAACACCCATGCAAAAATTGGTCGAAATCGGTCCATAATTATGTATAGCCCCCATATAAACCGATCCTCAGATTTGAACTCCGGAGCCCCTTGGAAGAGCAAAATTCATCGGATTCGGTTGAAATTTGGTACGTGATGTTAGTATATGGTATCCAACAACCATGTATGAATTGGTTCATATCAGTCCATAATTATATATAGCCCCCATATAAACCGATCCCCAGATTTGAATTCCGGTGCCGTGTGGAGAAGCAAAATTCATCCGATCTGGTTGAAATTTGGTACATGGTGGTAGTATATGATATTTAACAACCATGCCAAAATTGGTCCATATCAGCCCATAATCATATATAGCCCCCATATTAACCGATCCCGAGATTTGACCTCCGGAGCCTCTTGGAGGAGTAAATTTCCTCCGTGTCAATTGAAATTTGGTACATTGTGCTAGTATATGGCCGTTAACAACCATGCCTAACTAGGTTCATATCGGTCTATAGTTATATATAGCCCTCAGATAAATCGATCCCCATTCACACAAAAATTGATCCATATCAAGTTCATAATTGTATATAGCCCCCAAATTTATTTGGGCCAAGCCCTATAGACTGCACGATGGTTGGGTGGACGCATGTTTCGGAATTACCACATTCCTCATCAGCATCCTCTACTTGCAGCAAAACTATCAGAATAAATTCAGGCAATTCATTAAACCTAGGGTGAACCACACTTGAACCCTCCGAAAAAAGGTTTAAGAAAAATTTTTTTAAAGAAAATTGCAATAAAATTTTATTTCTTTAAACAATTTCGTCAAAATGTTATTTCCATAAAAAATTTAGTAAAAATTTTATTTCTATAGAAAATTTTGTCAAAATGTAATTTCTAGAGAAAATGTTGTCAAAATTTTATTTTTGTTTTCTATACAAAATTTTGTCCAAATTTTGTCTTCATAGGAAATTTTGCCAAAATTTTGTCTCCATAGAAAGATTTGCCAAAATTTTACTTCTATAGAAAATTTGATTCAAAATTTTATTTCTATAGAAAAATTTGTCAACATTTTATTTCTATAGAAAATTTTGTTAAAATTTCATTTCTATAGAAAAATTTGTCAAAATTTTAGATGGGCTTATCCTGAGAGTTTCGAACCTATCCTAAGTGGTTTCTCCGCAATGTGGAACGCCGTTCGAACTCGTCCCTTGCTTAACGTAGAACCGGGCAGCACTCAGTGATAAAAGGAAGTTCACCACTGTGGTATCGCAATGGACTGAATAGTCTAAGTGGGCCTGAAATATCGGGCTTCCCTTATATCTAACCTAACGTAACCTGCACAGTGAAGACACTTTAGAGAGGGTTAAATGTATTGCCAAAAAACTACCATTCATTAAATTACTTAAAAGATTTTGTTACATTCAACAGCAAAGAAAAGAAAAAATTTTCAAAATTTTATTCTTATCGAAAATTTTCTCAAAATTATATTTCTCTAAAAAACAAATTGTTAAAATTTTATTTCTATAGAAAATTTTCTCAAAATTTTATTTCTATAGAAAAATTTCTCAAAATTTTAGTTCTATCGAAATTTTTTTTAAAATTTTATTTCTTTAGAAAATTTTGTTAAAAATTTTAACAAAGTTTTATTTCTAAAGAAAATTTTAACAAAATTTTATTTCTAAAAAAATTTTGTCAAAATTTTATTTCTATAGAAAATATTGTCAAGATTTTATTTCTAGAGAAAATTATCAAAATTTTATTTCTATAGAAAATTTTATCATAATTTTATTTCTATAGAAAATTTTATGAAAATTTTATTTCTATAGAAAATTTTTTTAAAATTTTATTTGCATAGAAAATTTTGTCAAATGTCTACTTTTATAGAAAATATTGTTAAAATTTTATTTTATTTCTATAGACAATTTTACTTAAAATTTTAATTCTATAGAAAAATTTTGTTAACGCCTGAAGATATGCAATGGAAATTGTCTGTAGATGGTAGGGTTGTCAGTATTGGGAAATTTCTTTTGTGATATGTGAACGAAATTTTTCAGTTTCAGTTTATTATTATTTTTATAAACTCCAATTTCGTGCATTCTTAAAAAATGGACACAGTTGAAGAAAACTTTAATATATTCCAGCTAGTTTAAATTGTTAGCAGAGGAGGTGGTTCTCTATGGCGTATGTGTGTTATAGACACAAGGTAAATAAATCATACGCCCACCTGCACAGTGAACACACTACAGAGAGGGCTAAATGAATTGCCAAAAAATTATCATTCATTAAATTACTTAAATGATTTTGTTACTTTCAACAGCCAGGAAAAGAATATTTTCTCAAAATTTTATTCCTATCGAAAAATTTATCAAAATTTTATTTCTATAAAAAATTTTAACAAAATTTTATTTACATAGAAAATTCTAACAAAATTTTATTTACATAAAAAATTCTAACAAAATTTTATTTACATAGAAAATTCTAACAAAATTTTATTTCTATAAAAATTTTTGTCAAATTTTATTTCTCTAAAAAATTTGGTCAAAATTTTATTTCTCTAGAAAATTTTGTCAAAATTTTATTTCTCTAGAAAATTTTGTCAAATTTTTATTTCTATAGATTTTTTTTGCAAAATTTTATTTCCGTAGAAAAGATGGCATTTAAATAAATGGCTTGTCACATAAATTTTCCATATGATCATATTATATTACGATTTAAGCAAAAACTACAAAAATTGACCCTTAAATATTTTTTTGCCAATTACTAAGCATTTTCATTTTCATAGTTGATGGTTGTCATCAGCATTAAGCTTTTGTTTGTAACTTAAGTGGTGCCTGGGGAGTGCTAAAGGCGGTAGTAGAGGGAAGTGGTGTGGCAGACACACTCATTCAAAAACCCACAATCACAACTGATTTTAAACTATGGCCTTTGTGAGTATGCTTTCTATGACATTTTATTGGCTTATAAATTTTCCGAGGGCAACTTTTGGTTGGTTTTTTTTTCTCAAATAAAATGAGATGCCCGCTTTTTAAACAAAGGCAAAAAAAGTTGTAATTAATCTTTTTGGTTGGTTAGAAACCTTGTTTGTTGTTTTATGAATTCACAAAAGTTTAAAATTTAGTTTGAAAATGATAACTGTCATGGTCGGGTGGTTAAAGGACACAAACAAAGGCTCCAGACTGTAAGCCTCCACCAAAATCATATAGAAAAAAATATTTTTTTTTGTTTTTTTGCCACAAACAATTGTGATGTGATTTTCGTTTGCCGTACGTAAAAGCTTAAGGGATGATGCTAAACTAACACATTACCTGAATCTCGTTTTGCCTCATAATAAACCACCATGAAATTGTAGTTGCAGTAGTTTTTGAGGTAATTTCTATAGGGATGACAAACTTTAAAATGTTTTTCAAAATTAAAAAAAAAAAAAAAAAAATAAATCCCATGTGAAGAAGAAAAAAAAAACTAAGGGAAGCGACTTTATTTCGTAACAGAAAAAGAATCATGAATCGCTGGATATCAAGAAATAGTTGGAAACTTGGATTGAGTACAGTTTAGGAACCCGTAAGGAGCCCGACAAAAATTTTGATTCAGCAATTTTCTGCAAAGAAAAAATATTATTACCATGATAACGCGTCGGCTCTTACTTTCTGCCTCTCCACAAACACCCCTATCAGTCAGGGTTTGCTCTTGATTTTACTCTTCTCTGTTTTGTTTTGAAATTTAAAAAATAAAAATAGTAGAATGGAACTGTAGGAATCTCTCTCACATTGGTAGTAGGTTGGAACAGTAGGAATTTTGATTAGAGGCAATAACCTAAATTTCAAAATCATGACAAAATCATGAATCGCTGGAGATCAAGAAATAGTTGGAAACTTGGATTGAGTACAGTTTAGGAACCCGGAAGGAGCCCGACTAAAATTTTGATTCAGCAAATTTCTGCAAAAAAAAAAAAAATTATTATCATGATAACGCATCGGCTCTTACTTTCTGCCTCTCCACGAACACCCCTATCATTTAGGGTTTGCTCTTGATTTAACTCTTCTCTGTTTTGCTTTGAATTAAAAAAAAAAATAAACATAGTAGAATGGAACTGTAGGAATCTCCCTCACATTAGTAATAGGTTGGAACAGTAGGCATTTTGATAAGAGGCCATAACCTAAATTTCAAAATCATGACAAAATCATGAATCGCTGGAGATCAAGAAATAGTTGGAAACTTGGATTGAGTACCGTTTAGGAAACCGGAAGGAGCCCGTCAAAAATTTTGATTCAGAAAATTTGTGCAAAGAAAAAAAATTATTACCATGATAACGCATCGGCTCTTACTTTCTGCCCCTCCACAAGCACCCCTATCATTCAGGGTTTGTTCTTGATTTTACTATTCTCTGTTTTGTTTTGAAATTAAAAAAAGAAAATAAATAAATAAATAAAAATAGTAGAATGGAACTGTAGGAATCTCTCTCACATTAGTAGTAGGTTGGAGCAGTAGGAATTTTGATTAGAGACAAAAACCTAAATTTCAAAATCATGACAAAATCATGAATCGCTGGAAATCAAGAAATAGTTGGAAGCCTGGATTGAGTACAGTTTAGGAACCCGGAAGGAGACCGACAAAAAGTTTGATTCAGCAAATTTCTGCAAAGAAAAACAACTATTACCATGATAACGATCGGCTCTTACTTTCTGCCTCTCCACAAACACCCCTATCATTCAGGGTTTGCTCTTGATTTTACTCTTCTCTGTTTTGCTTTGAAATTAAAAAAAATAGTAGAATGGAACTGTAGGAATCTCTCTCACATTTGTAGTAGTTTGGAACAGTAGGAATTTTGATTAGAGGCCATAACCTAAATTTCAAAACAAGATTTTCCGCTGCCATCCTATCCCAAAAACTGCATTCACAGGGTGATTGATATGTATTGCAATCAACAGATTTATATTGATTCTAAACCACTTGTCTGACAGTTTATTCCAGTGATAACATATTGATCTGTTGCATTCAGAAATACAATTTTTCGTGATGAAATTAAAGCGAGAAAAAAATATTAAAATCATCAAAAATAATTGGAAAAGGAAAGACCAGTTTTGATCGAAATCTATGCCGCAGTGATAGAAAAGTTGCTAGCGAGCTGAACATATCGCGAGAATGGATGCACCACATATTGAAAAATGAGCTTGTTCTAAAGCCATTGAAGATCCAAAAAGTACAAGATTTCAATGAATGATTAACGAATTTGATTTTCTGCAATGAGAAGCCATTTCAAAGTTAGCAGTTTGTGAACAAACAAAATTTACTTAAGAAAGAGGTCAGTTGAAATTTTACACTTTCGATAGACCAACAGAACTAAGGCATCGATTGTGTTAATCGCCTTAATGGCAATAATCCCGCGTTCCTATTCATCGACCCTGAAGTCAAAATAAATTCCGAATATTATCGAAAAAAGTCTAAAGTCAGCTCTGGGCACACAAATATTTCGATCTCAGGCCATGGATATTCCAAAAGGACTCAGGACTATCGCACTCAGAACGTGTCATCAAATATGACTCAAAAAGGAGGATCGTCGCTTTATTTCCACCGCACAATGGCCATCAAAATCTCCGAAGCTCAACTCATTGGAATTTTGCCCCTGGCTTATTTTAGAGAGAAAGATTGGCACTACAACTGAATTATTGCCCTATTAGTAATAGATTGGAACAGTAGGAATTTCAATGGAATTAAATGCAAAAACCTAGATTTAAAAACAAAATATTTTTCCTTCGTCATCCCATGCATTTACACCAATTGTAGAAATAGTTTTTCATCCACAATATATGTTTTCTTGTACACCTCTTTAGCTTTATTCTTTGCTTTCTTGGTTGACTGACTAACATATTCGTATGAATGTAGAACATGTGAAGCAAATACCTTCAATGTTCAAAATGACATACAATGCGAATTTTTCTACCATTTGGTATTATAGCTATCTTCTCATAATGGTGTTCGTATACCATAGATGGTATGCATATAATTTTGCACAGTGATTATATGGAAAAATACACCATAATAAAACAATCTCGCATAAATACGGAATTTCGGAATTTCATCATATACAATTATTTTTTAATAATCACAACAATAAATAAAAAAAACATAACAGGTTGACTGATAAGTCCCCGGTCTAACAAAGAAAAACACACTTTTTTGTCAAAATTCGTTTTTATTATTCAACATAGTTCCCTTCAAGAGCGATACAACGATTATAACGACCTTCCAATTTTTTGATACCATTTTGGTAGTACTCCTTCGGTTTTGCCTCAAAATAGGTCACAGTTTCGGCGATTACCTCTTCATTGCAGCCAAATTTTTTCCCTGCGAGTATCCTTTTGAGGTCTGAGAACAAGAAAAAGTCGCTGGGGGCCAGATCTGGATAATACGGTGGGTGGGGAAGCAATTCGAAGCCCAATTCATGGATTTTTGCCTCCGTTCTCAATGACTTGTGGCACGGTGCGTTGTCTTGGTGGAACAACACTTTTTATACCCTCCATCATAGGATGGGGGTATATTAACTTTGTCATTCCGTATGTAACACATCGAAATATTGCTCTAAGACCCCATAAAGTATATATATTCTGGGTCGTGGTAAACTTCTGAGTCGATCTAAGCATGTCCGTCCGTCCGTCCGTCCGTCTGTTGAAATCACGCTAACTTCCGAACGAAACAAGTTATCGACTTGAAACTTGGCACAAGTAGTTGTTATCGATGTAGGTCGGATGGTATTGAAAATGGGCCATATCGGTTCACTTTTACGTATAGCCCCCATATAAAGGGACGCTCAGATTTGGCTTGTGGAGCCTCTAACAGAAGCATATTTCATCCGATCCGGCTGAAATTTGGTATATGGTGTTGGTATATGATCTCTAACAACCGTGCAAAAATTGGTCCACATCGGTCCATAATTATATATAGACCCCATATAAACCGATCTCCAGATTTGGCTTGCGGAGCCCAAAATAGAAGCAAATTTCATCCGATCCGGCTGAAATTTGGTACATGGTGTTGGTATATGGTCTCTAACAACCGTGCAAAAATTGGTTCACATCGGTCCATAATTATATATAGCCCCCATAAAAACCGATCCCCAGATTTGGCTTGTGGAGCCTCTAAGAGAAGCATATTTCATCCGATCCGGCTGAAATTTGGTACATGGTATTGGTATATGGTCTCTAACAATCATGGAAAAATTGGTCCACATCGGTCCATAATTATATATAGCCCCTATATAAACCGATCCCCAGATTTGGCTTGCGGAGCCTCAAAGAAAAGCAAATTTCATCCGATCCGGCTGAAATTTGGTACATGATGTTGGTATATGGTCTCTAACAACCATCCAAAAATTGGTCCACATCGGTCCATAATTATATATAGACCCCATATAAACCGATCTCCAAATTTGGCTTGCGAAGCCTCGAAGAGAAGCAAATTGCATCCGATCCGGCTGAAATTTGGTACATGGTATTGGTATATGATCTCTAACAACCATGCAAAAATTGGTTCACATCGGTCCATAATTATTATAGCGCCCATATAAACCGATCCCCAGATTTGGGTTGCGGAGCCTCAAAGAGAAGCAAATTTCATCCGATCCGCCTGATATTTGGTACATGATATTGGTATATGGTCTCTAACAACCATGCAAAAATTGGTCCACATCGGTTCATAATTATATATAGCCCCCATATAAACCGATCCCCAGATTTGGCTTGCGAAGTCTCCAAGAGAAGCAAATTTCATCCAATCCGGTTGTAATTTGGAACATGGTGTTAGTATATGATCTTTAACAACCGTGGCAGAATTGGTCCATATCGGTCCATAATTATATATAGCCCCCATAGAAAACGTTCTCCAGATTTGACCTCCGGAGCCTCTTGGAGGAGCAAAATTCTTCCGATCCGGTTCAAATTAGGAACGTGGTGTTAGTATATGGTCGCTAACAACCATACCAAAATTGGTCCAATCACACAAAAATTGGTCCATATCGGTTCATAATCATGGTTGCCACTCGAGCCAAAAATATTCTACCAAGATTTTATTTCTATAGAAAATTTTGTCAAAAGTTTATTTCTATAGAAAATTTTGTTAAAATTTTGTTTCTGTAGAAATTTTTGTCAAAATTTTCTTTCTATAGAAAATTTTGTCAAAATTTTTATTTCTATAGAAAATTTGTGAAAATTTTATTTCTGTAGAAAATTTTGTCAAAATTTTATGTCTACTTTGTCAAACTGAATTATATACGTATTGGATGGATCTTTTTTGATTTAATATATACCACGTATGGACTTACATACAATTTAGAAGATGGTGTTAGGAGGTTTTAAGATACCTTGCCATCGGCAAGCGTTACCGCAACTTAAGTAATTCGATTCTGGATGGCAGTGTTTAGAAGAAGTTTCTACGCAATCCATGATGGAGGGTACATAAGCTTCGGGCTGGCCGAACTTACGGCCGTATATACTTGTTTCTTCTTCATATGGGGCCGTTTGCCGCGATGTCGACCTTCAAACGCTCCAATAACGCCATATAATAGTCACTGTTGATGGTTTTTCCCTTCTCAAGATAATCGATAAAAATTATTCCATGCGCATCCCAAAAAACAGAGGCCATTACTTTGCCAGCGGAATTTTGAGTCTTTCCACGCTTCGTAGACGGTTCACCGGTCGCTGTCCACTCAGCCGACTGTCGATTGGACTCAGGAGTGTAGTGATGGAGCCATGTTTTATCCATTGTCACATATCGACGGAAAAACTCGGGTGTATTACGAGTTAACAGCTGCAAACACCGCTCAGAATCATCAACACGTTGTTGTTTTTGGTCAAATGTGAGCTCGAGCGGCATCCACAGAGATTCCGCATATCCAAATATTGATGAATGATATGACCAACACGTTCCTTTGATATCTTTAAGGCCTCTGCTATCTCTATCAACTTCATTTTACGGTCATTCAAAATCATTTTGTGGATTTTTTTGATGTTTCCGTCGGTAACCACCTCTTTCGGGCGTCCACTGCGTTCACCATCCTCCGTACTCATTTCACGACGCTTGAATTTTGCATACCAATCAATTATTGTTGATTTTCCTGGGGCAGAGTACGGAAACTCATTATCAAGCCAAGTTTTTGCTTCCACCGTATTTTTCCCTTCAGAAAACAGTATTTTATCAAAACACGAAATTACTTTTTTTCCATTTTTTCACAATAACAAAAGTTGCTTCACAAAAGACGCTCTATCTCACAAACTAATTGACTTACAGACGTCAAATTTTGACACGAATCATTTGAAGGTTGGTACTATATAAAAATAATATGCATTTAATACTTGCGACGCCATCTATGTGTCAGACCGGGAACATATCAGTCAACTTGTAAACTACATTAATTCGAAATCAAGGCAATTGATTTTCACTTGAACCCTCTCTCTCTTTCTCTTTCTCGCTTTACCCCAAGACCCTGCGAATAAGTTCCACAGAGAGTTGTATAAAGAGTAACGCATATACAATAAAGTTCTCCTACAATAAAAATTCAAAGAGAACAAGACCAAGAGTAATATAATATATTGTTAATGTCATTATTGTCATATTTAGTTAATACACGCAGAGAAAGAATATGATCACTCAAAACCTGTTTCAATAATGTAAGATTTTCATGGGGAAATATATAAACAAATAGCTTTCGGTATTCATCCGTCCTTGTTGGTTACTCACTTTTATTCCCTTTACATTTACCACATACCCATTCGAATATGCTCCGAAGAGAGATATGAAAAGAGAAACGTTCTTAGGTTCTCCACCAATACGAATTCGAAGAGAACAAGTCCATAAGTAGCATAATACATTGTTCAAATTTTATTTCTATAGAAATTTTTGTCAAAAATTTAATTTCTATAGAAAATTTTGTCAAAAATTTAATTTCTATAGTAAAATTTTGTCAACATTTTATTTCTATAGAAAATTTTGTAAGAATTTCATTTCAATGGATTTTTTTAATTTCATGTTCAAATTTTATGTTAATAGAAAACTTTGGTAAAATTTTTTTTTTTAATTTGTCCAAATTTTGTTTCTATAGAAAATTTTGTCAAAATTTTGTTTCTATAAAACAACTTGTCAATATTTTATTTTAATAGAAAAATTTTGTCCAAATTTTATTTTTACAAAAAATGTTATCAAAATTTTGTCAAAATTTTATTTCTATTCCATCCAAATTTTAGTTTTATAAAAAATTTTGTCCAAATTTTGTTTCTATAGATAATTTTTGAAAAATTTTATTTCTATAGAAAATTTTGTCAATTTTTTTTTCTACGGAATATTATTGCCAAATTTTATGTGTATAGAAAATTATGTCAAAAATTTATTTCTATAGAAAATTTTGTCAAAATTTTATTTTTTATAGAAAATTTTGTCAAAATTTTATTTCTATAGAAAATTTTGTTAAAATTTTATTTCTATAGAAAATTTTGTTAATTTTTTTTTTCTATGGATTTTTTTTAATTTCATTTCTATAGAAAATTTTGTCCAAATTTTATGTTAATAGAAAACTTTGGTCAAATTTTATTTTTATAAAAAATTTTTTCCCAATTTTGTTTCTATAGAAAATTTTTGAAAAATTTTATTTCTGTCGAAAATTTTGTCAAATATTTTTTTCTATGGAATATTATTGCAAAATTTTATATCTATGAAAATTTTGCCAAAATTTTATTTTTATAGAAAATTTTGTCAAATTTTTTTTTCTATAGAAAATTTTATCAAAATTTTATTTCTTTAGAAAACGTTATCAAAACTTTATTTCTATGGAAAATTTTGTCCAAATTTTATGTTAAAGAAAACTTTTGCCAATTTTTTTTTTTTACAAAAAAATTTGTCGAATAAAATTATTGCGTTAGAAAATTTGGTTTGCGGAGCCTCTATAAAAAGCAAATTTCATCCGAACCGGATGAAATTTGGTACATGGTGTTAGTATATGATCTGTAACAATTATGCAAAAATTGGTTCACATCGGTCCATAATTATATATAGCCCCAATATAAACCGATCCCCAGATCTGTATTGCGGAGCCCCTTGGAAGAGCAAAATTCATCCGATTCGGTTGACATTTGGTACGTGGTGTTAGTATATGGTCTCTAACAACCATGCAGGAAATTGTCCATATCGGTCTATAATTATATATAGAACCTATATAAACCGATCCCTAGATTTGACCTCCGTAGCCCCTTGAAAGAGCAAAGTTCACCCGATCCATTTAAAATGTGGTACGTAGTGTTAGAATATGGTCTCTAACAACCATGCAGGATTGGTCCATACCGATCTTAATTATACAACCCCCATTTAAACCGATCCCCAGATTTACCTCCGGTGCTCTTGGAGAAGCAAAATTCATCCGATCCGGTTGAAACTTGGTACGTGGTGAAATTTGGTACATTGCGCTAGTATATGGCCGCTAACAACCATGCCAAAATTGATCAATAAAAATAAAAAAATAAAAAAAAAAAATAATCTACCAAAATTTTATTTCAATAGAAAATTTTGTCAAGATGTTATTTCTATAGAAAATTTTGTCAAAATTGTATTGCTATAGAAAATTTTGTCAATATTATATCTATAGAAAATTCTGTCAAAATTTTATTACTATAGAAAATTTGTCAAAATTTTATTACTATCGAAAATTTTGCCAAAATTTTATTTCTATAGAAAATTTTGTCAAAATTTTATTGCTATAGAAAATTTTGTCAAATTTTATTTCTATAGAAAATTTTGCAAAAATTTTATTTCTATAGAAAATTTTGTAAAAATTTTATTGTTATAGAAAATTTTGTCAAAATTTTATTGCTATTAAAAATTTTGTCAAAATTTTATTACTATAGAAAATTTTGTCAAAATTTTATTACTATAGAAAATTTTGTCAATTTTATTGCTATTAAAAATTTTGTCAAAATTTTATTACTATAGAAAATTTTGTCAAAATTTTATTACTATAGAAAATTTTGTCAATATTTTATTACTATAGAAAATTTTGTCAAAATTTTATTACTATAGAAAATTTTGTCAAGATGTTATTTCTATAGAAAATTTTGTCAAAATGTTATTTCCATAGAAAATTTTGTCAAAATTTTATTGCTATAGAAAATTTTGTCAAGACTTTATTTCCATAGAAAATTTTCCATAAAAAATTTTTAAGAAAATTTTGTCAAGATGTTATTTCTATAGAAAATTTTGTCAACAGTTTATCACTGTACAAAATTTTATTTCCATAGAAAATTTTTTCAAAATTTTATTGCTATAGAAAATTTTGTCAAGATTTTATTTCTATAGAAAATTTTGTCAAAGTTTTATTACTATACAAAATTTTGTCAAAATTTTATTTCTATAGAAAATTTTGTCAACATTTTATTTCTTAGAAAATTTTGTCAAATTGTTATTACTATAGAAAATTTTGTGAAGATTTTATTACTATACAAAATTTTGTCAAAATTTTATTTTTATAGAAAATTTTGTCAAGATTTTATTTCTATAAAAAATTTTGTCAAAATTTTATTTCTATTGAAAATTTTGTCCAAAATTTTATTACTATACAAAATTTTATTTCTATAGAAAATTTTGTCAAAATTTTATTGCTATAGAAAATGTTGTCAACATTTTATTTCTATAGAAAATTTTGTCAAGATTTTATTTCTATAGAAAACCTTGGAAACATTTTATTAATGTACAAAATTTTGTCAAAATTTTATTTCTATAGAAAATTTTGTCAAAATTTTATTTCTATAGAAAATTTTGTCAAAATTTCATTTCTATAGAAAACTTTATCAAAATTTTATTGCTATAGAAAATTTTATCAAAATTTTTGTCAAAATTTCCTTTCTTTAAAAAATTTTATCAAAATTTTATTTCTATAGAAAATTTTCTCAAAATTTTATTACTATAGAAAATTATGTCAAAATTTTATTTCTATAGAAAATTTTGTCAAAATTTTATTACTGTACAAAATTTTGTCAAAATTTTATTACTATAGAAAATTATGTCAAAATTTTATTTCTATAGAAAATTTTGTCAAAATTTTATTACAATACAAAATTTTGTCAAAATATTATAACTATACAAAATTTTGTCAAAATTTTATTTCTTAGAAAATTTTGTAAAATTTTTATTGCTGTAGAAAATTTTGTCAAAATTTTATTACTATACAAAATTTTGTCAAAATTTTATTTCTATAGAAAATTTCGTCAAACTTAATTATATACGTATTTAATCGGTCTTTCTTTGTTTCATATATACCCCGTATGGAATAACTTACAATTGATAAGACGGTGTTAAGAAGTTTGAAGATACCTTGTCATCGGCAAGTGTTACCTCAACCCAAGTAATTCGATTGTGGATGACAGTCGTTAATACAAGTTTCTATACAATCCATGGTGGAGGGTACATAAGATTCGGCCTGGCCGAACCTAAGGCCGTATATACTTGATTCTAGAGAAAATTTTATTAAATTGTTTATATGTTCTATAAAAGATTTTATAAAAGTTTTACTTCTATAGGAAATTTTGTCAAAAGTTTATTTTTATAGAAAATTTTGTCAAAAGTTTATTTTTATAGAAATTTTGTCAAAATTTTTTTGACCCGAATCCGAGTCCGAATGGATCAAAATGTCGACCCTGATTGTTAATATCATTATTGCCATGAGTAGTTAGTAGACGCCGAAAAGGAATATGATCACCAAAAACCTATTTCAATACCATAATCTTAGTTTTTCATGGGGAATATATAAAAACATACCATGCGGTATTTATCCTTCCTACACCATTTCGAAATCTTTATGACTTTTCCGTTGGTTATACGTTTTTCTTTCCTGATTTAAAACACAATACATTGAAACCCGCAAAATTCACATAAACACACAAACTTTAGTGGTACCAGCTTGCAATCACATCCTTAGCATCTATAACAAACCATTTTAGAATAAGACTTTTAATGTTTTGGAAAACGTAAAACATAACCCACACAACATCTACACAGCAGAGCAGATTAAAGCAACCTGCATGCATTTCCATGCCATACCTGTAGAGAAGAATCTACATACATGCAAAGGCAGGCAGGCAGGCGGGCAGTCAAGTATACGACAACCATAAAATACTCCATAAATAATCATATGTAGCATATTTTATTTGCAAACACTGCAAGAAAACTACCAGTTGTCTCCACAGAATTAATCTGATCTGACCAAGTTGCTGGTGGTTAAAAGCTGCATTTCAAAAATATCCCCATATCCATGTTTTCATCAGAATGCAAAGTATGCGGTCAAGTTGAGTCCAGCGGTTGAATAAAGTCTTCAGCTGTATTTGAATCCAAAATGACCACTAACACGGGGTGTGTCTGTGTGAGAGAGAGGGAGACAATCCCATATTGAGAAATTTCAATTGTTTGTTGGTAACATGGAACTGAAAGTGCCCATAGTTGCAAACTGCTCTCATACACATCATGCCAACCTATGCATAAAAACACACACACACACCACTATATACACCGATGTGAATTTATATGGATATTTGTATTATTCCCCATAAATATGTGAATTTTGGTTTATGTTAGCAAGGAAACTGGAATCAGAGCACTTACATATATTTTTTTTTTTGGTTTAGAATGGATTAGTGTGGTAGGGCAGTGTAGATTTAGAAATGAAAAAAGGGATTTTTGCTACATCTGCAGATGGTTTATGTGGTATACCTTATATAGAGAAAGACCGAAAGAGAGGGAGAGAGAGAGAGTGAATGAGAACAGAGAGCCTCCATATGTAATTGGTCCACCCACATAAACATTTAAAATTCATTTCAATCATTTGCTTAATGATTGTTTACATGTGGTATTGTTGGTCGGTTTTGTCTTTGTCTCTGTCTCTTAATTCCAAATAAGACACAAGAGAATAATTGCCAGTAAAAACACCAGTATTAAGTGAGGAGAAATTCTAATCGAATATTACAAGCAAACACCTCTGTGGGCATTGGTATGTGTCTGGTGTATTAACATGGAATTTTGGGCATTAACATTTGAAATTATTGGACATGTGTTGCCCAACATGAAAAGAAAGGATTTAAACTACATTCGAAATGTATTCGTTAGAATGGTTGTTGTCACCGTAAACATAGTTATAATCAGATATCACTATAAACTGTTATTGTTGTTGTTCACATTGAGGTGAATCCCCATAAGCCACTAAAAATATACTACAACTAGTTGTTAAAGTAGAGCAGTAACAAAAATTAGTTCTTAACCCTGGATAAGGTTAAGGATAACTGCGTCAAAATGACGACCCGTTTTTGATCTAAAATATATTTTAGACGATTAGGAAATAACAATTTAAATTATACTAATTCAACCGTTTTATGAATTTTTGGTTTTACCAATTAAAAACAAAGTGAATAAGAAATTAAACTCAACATTGGTTCTCATTTTTACTCAGGATGCAAATTATAGCGTCATATAATAAGCCGTAGTCACAATGACGAAGGATGACGTTAGTGTACAAAAAAAAATAAGGATGACCTTCCAGAGTTAAATTAGGTCTAATGGCCGGACCAACTGGAATTTTGTCAATTTTGGACCATTTCCCTCAAATTGGCAATTTTCTCAAATTTTCCTATAGAAATAAAATTTTGACAAAATTTCCTAGAGAAATAAAATTTTGACAAAATATTCTAAAGAAATAAAAAAATTCTATAGGGCTTTGCCCAAATAAATTTGACAAACATTCTTTTCCTCCGTTGGTTAAGCTACACTTGTAGTTTAGTCAATGTATGGTTTTAAGCTGCAATAATAAAAAAATAAAATAAAAAAACAACAATGCTTAAAAAAAATTATAGAAATAAAATTTTGACAGAATTTGCTATAGGAATAAAATTTTTACAAAAAAATTTATCAAAATAAAATTTGAACTACATTTTCTAAAGAAATACAATTTTGACAAAATTTGCTATAGAAATAAAATTTTGACAAAATTGTCTGTTAAAATAAAATTCGGACACAATTTTCTATAGAGAATTAAAATTTCTCATAAAATAAAATTTTGAAAAAAAAAATGTATTAAACTAAAATTTTGAAAAAAAAAATCTATTGAAATAAAATATTGAAAAAAAAAATTGGACAACATTTTATATAGAAATTCAAGTTTGACAAAAATTTTAAGAAAATTTTCTATAGAAATAAAATTTTGACAAAATTTTCTATAGAAATAAAATTGAAAAATTTACTATAAAAAAAATTATCAAAATAAAATTTGAACTACATTTTCTAAAGAAATAAAATTTTGATAAAATTTTCTATAGAAATAAAATTTTGACAAAATTTTATTCCCCAATACAACCTTTAACAAATTTTCTATTCCCAATAAATTTGAGAAAATTTTCTATAAAAATAAAACTTTGACAAAATTTTCTATAGAAATAAAAATTGGATATAATTTTCTATAGAAATAAATTTTGACAAAATTTTCTATAGGAATAAATTTTGTTGAAAATTTAAATAGAAATAAAGTTTTAACAATATTTTCTATAGAAATTAAAATTTGACAAAATTTTAACAGGAATAAGATTTTGCTAAAATTTTCTACAGAAATAAAATTTTGACAAAATTTCTATAGAAATAAAATTTTGACAAAATTTTTTTTGGAATCAAATATTGCTAAAAAATTAAATAGAAAAAAAATCTTGAGAAAATTTTCTATAGAAATAAAATTTTGAGAAAATTTTCTATAGAAATAAAATTTTGACAAAATTTTCTATAGAAATAAAATTTTGACAAAATGTTCTTTAGAAATAAAATTTTGACAAAATTTTCTATAGAAATAAAATTTTGACAAAATTTTCTATAGAAATAATGTTTTGACAAAATTTTCTCTAGAAATAAAATTTTGACAAAAATAAATATAACATTTTGTGACAATTTTCTATAGAAAAAAAGTTGACAAAATTTTCTGTAGATATGAAATTTTAACAAAATTTTCTATAGAAGTAAAATTTTGACAAAATTTTCTATAGAAATAAAAATTTGGACAAAATTTTCTATAGAAATAAAATTTTGACAAAATTTTCTATAGGAATAAATTTTGTTAAAAATTAAATAGAAATAAAATTTTGAGAAAATTTTCTATTGAAATAAAATTTTGACAAAATTTTCTATAGAAATACAATTTTGAGAAAATTTTCTATAGAAATAAAATTTTGACAACATTTTTTTATGGAAATCAACTTTTGACAAAACTTTCTATATAAATACAATTTTGATATAATTTACTATAAAAATAAAGTTTTGATATAGTGCTTTAAACATAAAATTTTGACAATGCTATAGAAATTAAATTTTAAGAAATTTTTCTATAGAAATTAAATTTTGACAAACTTTTCTATAGAAATAAAAGTTTATAAAAATTTTCTATTAAAATAAAATTTTGGGAAAATTTTCTGTAGAAATAAAATTTTGACAAAAATTTTCTATAATAATAAAGTTTTGAGAAATTTTTCTATAGAAATAAAATTTTGACAACATTTTCTCTTAAAATAAAATGTTGATAAAATTTCTTATTAAACTAGAATTTTGACAAAATTTTGTACTACAATAAAACATTGAAAAATAATTTTATAGAAAATAATTTCTACAGAGATAGAATTTTGGCAAAATTTTCTACAGAAATAAAAAAAAAAAACCTTCTATAAAACAAAATTTTGGCAAAATTTTCTATTAAAACTAAATTTTGACGAAATTTTTCATAGAAACAAATTTTTGACAAAATTTTCTGTAGAAATAAATTTCTGCAAAAAATTTTTTTAGAAATAAAATTTTGAAAAAAAAAAATAAAAATAAAATTTTGACAAAATTTTTCGTAGATAAAAAATTTTGACAAGTTTTCGATAGAAATAAAATTTTGCAAAAATTTTCTGTAGAAATAAAATTTTGACAAATTTTTGCAACGAACTAAAAATGTCAAAAAAAAAATTCTACAGAACTAAAAGTTTGCAAATATTTTCTACAGTAATAAAATTTTGAAAAAATTTCCTATATATATATATAAAAAAATTATAGAAATAATATTATGACAAAACTTTCTATAGAAATAAAATTTTGACAAAATTTTCTATAGAAAAAAGTTTGCAAAAATTTAGTATAGAGGTAAAATTTTGACAAAAATTTATTATAGAAATAAAATTTTGACACAATTATCTATAGAAATAAATTTTGACAAAATTATCTCCAGATACAATTTTTTTAAAAAAATTTTCTTTAGAAATAAATTTTTTCAAAATTTTTGTATAGAAATAAAATTTTGACAAAATTTTTGTGTAGAAATAAAATTATGACGAAATTTTCTATAGAAAAAAATATTTGATAAAATTTTCGATAGAAATAAAAAAGATAATTTTTTTACAAAATTTTCTATTAATATAAAATTGAAAAAAAAAATCTATAGAAATATAATTTTGCAAAAATTTTCAATAGATATAAAATTTTTACAAATTTTTCATAGAAATAATATTTTGACAAAGTTTTCTATAGAAATAAAATTTTGCCAAAGTTTCCTATAGAAATAAAATTTTGACAACATTTTCCATAGAAATACGTTTTTGCAAAATTTTTGTATAGAAATAAAATTTTGTCAAAATTTTCTATAGAAAAAGAATTTTGGAAAAACGAAATTATCTATAGAACAAAATTTTTGACAAAATTTTCTATTAATATAAAATTTTGAAAAAATTTTCTATAGAAATAGATTTTTGATAAAGTTTTCGATAGAAATAAAAGAAATACATTTTTGACAAAATTTTCTATTATTTATATATTTTCTATTATATAAAATTTTGAAAAAAATTCTATAGAAATATAATTTTACAAACATTTTTAATAGATATAGAATTTTGACAAATTTTCTATAGAACTAAAATTTTGACAAAATTTTCTATAGAAATAAAATTTTGACAACATTTTCTATAGAAATAAGTTTTTGCAAAATTTTTGTATACAAATAGAATTTTGACAACATTTTCTATAGAAAAAAAGTTTTGGCAAAATTTTGACGAAATTATCTATAGAAATAAATTTTTGACAAAATTTTCGATAGAGATAAAAGAAATAAATTTTTGACAAAATTTTCTATTAATATTAAATTTTGAAAAAAAATTCTATAGAAATATAATTTTGCAAAAATGTTCAATACATATAAACATTTTGACAAATTTTCTGTAGAAAAAACATTTTGACAAAATTTTCTATAGAAATAAAATTTTGACAACATTTTCTATGAAAATAAATTTTTGACAAAATTTTCTATAGAAAAAAAATTGAAGCAATTTTCAATCCGAAATGATTGCGACTTAAATGAGTTTTAATAATAATTTAAAGTAAACATTTTATTAAATATTACTTACAAATTCCATATAGCATTTACCTGAAAATATAAAATAAAGAAAAAAAATCATATTAAATATTTGCATTTTATTTGCTTTTAAAAATGGTGAAAATTGAAATTATTTGGATACAATCAGGGTAAGAATATGAATTTTTTTTGCAAAATCTATAAAGCCAAGAAAACAAGGTAAAATTGCTTTGGCTAACTATCTGCCGACTAACCCTTCCAAATTTGACCCAGCGTTATCTGTACTTTACTAAACATCGAGTTAACCCGGTATTGGTTAAGTGTTAATTCGGGACCTGACCCAGTTGGGAAGCAGGAACTCGAACCAAAAATAGGGAATTCGATAAAGATACAGAGTTCCTAGAATAAAAGAAGGCTACTATCGCAAACAAAGAAGTGGGGGCACGCATACTGACTTAGTGGTATGCCAGCCGACATGAGACAGGGAAACGTGGATCCTCCTTTCAACCTAAGCTAACCTAAGAAAAGACTCCTGGGGTCTTTGCACCCATATACTCCCTAGGTATGTGTATGTGTGTGTGTGTGCTTTATTCTTCACCATAAGCGTCATCATTATTTCCATTTGAACAAGTTATAGTGAATAAAACTGGCAACAGGGAAGTAAAAACATCCCACACAACCACATCCTTTTTTATTCTTGTTTAGATTTTTGTCCTGATCCTGGTACAACCGTGTCACCATAACTTTTTTCTCGTTACGCAGTACAACAATCTTCAAGTTGAGCAAACATTAGTCGGTCTTGTGTTTTGGTTGATGTTTTTTCATACTACCTCTTTCGTTTTTCTTCCTTTTCTGTGTATATGAATAAAATTCCAGGAATATTCAAAAGACATTCACATACAGGCTCCTCTAGAATCTCCAGGATATATCGCAGAGCTCCATACACGTTAGAAGGTATTCTTGTCGTACATGGGGTTGAGGAAAATGTTTTATGTGCCATGTTTCATTATTTGTTGCTTCCTTGTGAATATGAAGTTAGTCTCGCTATTGTGTATATCATCATAATATTGTGGTTGTTTGTGCTGATACACACGGGGCAAAAAAAGGGAACCAGAAAATCAAATAATTTTAACTTCTAAACTTACAAACGAATGATGATGAACGAACACCGAGAACAACGCAAGGAGGTTGGTAAGAATAACATAAATAAACATAAGCATGTTTAAATCACCAAGTCACATTATTATGGCATATAACAGATAGGAAGGAGAGTATAAACATACACACAAACAAATTTATGAAGGAGGGCTTTTAAGGTAAAAAATAAAATGTTGACAAAATAATAAAATTTTGCCAAAATTTTCTATAGAAATAAAATTTTGACAAAATAATCTACATAAAAAAATTTAACAAAATTTTCTATAGAAATAAAAACTTTGAAAACATTTTCTATATAAATGAAATTTTGACAAAATTTTCTATAGAAATGAAATTTTCACAAAATTCTCTATAGAAATAAAATTTTGACAAAAATTTCTATAGAAATAAAATGTTGACAAAAATTTCCATAGAAATAAAATTTTAACAAAATTGTCTACAGAAAAAATATTTTGACAAAATTTTCTATAGAAATAAAAATATTGACAAAATTTTTTATAGAAATAAAACTATTGACAAAATTTTCCATAGAAATAAAATTTTGACAAAATTTTATTTAGAAATAAAATTTTGACAAAATTTTTTATGGAATTAAAATTTTGACAAAATATCTACATAAAAAAATTAACAGAATTTTCTATACAAATAAAAACTTTGCCAAAATTTTCCATAGAAATAAAATTTTGACAAATTGTTCCATGGAAATAAAATTTTGTCAAAAATTTTGGCCAAATTTCTTATGGAAATAAAATTTTAACAAACATTTCTAAAGAAATAAAATTTTGACAAAATTTTCCATAGAAATAAAATTTTGACAAAATTTTCTATAGAAAAATTATTTTGATAACATTTTCCATAAAAGTAAAATTTTGACAAAATTTTTTATGGAAATAAAATTTTGACAAAATATCTACATAAAAAAATTAACAAAATTTTCTATAGAAATAAAAACTTTGACAAAATTTCCTATAGAAATAAAATTTTGACAAATTGTTCCATGGAAATAAAATTTTGTCAAAAATTTTGGCAAAATTTCTTATGGAAATAAAATTTTAACAAAAATTTCTAAAGAAATAAAATTTTGACAAAATTTTCCATAGAAATAAAATTTTGACAAAATTTTCTATACAAATAAAATTTTGATAACATTTTCCATAGAAATAAAATTTTGACAAAATTTTCTATAGAAATAAAATTGTGACAAAATTTATTATAGAAATAAAATTTTGACAAAATTTCCTACAGGAATAAGATATTAAAAAAAAATCTTCTATAGAAATAAAATCTTGATAAAATTTTCTATAAAAATACAATTAATGGAATACAATTAACGGCGAACATTTTATCCAAATTTCGTTTCTATAGAAAATTTTGTCAACATTTATGTTCAGTTTTATTTCTATCAGAAAATTTTATTTCTATGGAATTTTATTTCTACAGCACATTTTGTCAAAATTTTATTTCTATAGAAATTTTTGTCAAAATTTTATTTCTATAGAAAATTTGGGCAAAAGTGAACAAAAATTTTCACAAAATTTTCTATAGAAACGAAATTTTGACAAAATTTTCTTTAGAAACAAAATTTGGATAAAATTTGTGCCGTTACGGCAGCCCATAAATTATATTTTTGTTGAATGTTTTGTCAAGATTTTATTTCTACAGAAATTTTTTTAAATATCTTATTCCTATAGGAAATTTTTTCAAAAATTTATTTTCATAGAAAATTTTGTTAAAATGTTATTGCCATAAGAAATTTTGCCGAAATTTTATTTCTATAGAAAATTTTGTCAAACTGTATAATATACGTATTTAATCGGCCTTTGTTTTTTTTTGTATAATATATACCCTGTATGGACTAACTTAAATTTTGCCAAGTTTTTATTTCGATTGAAAATTTTGTCAAAATTCCAAATTTTGTTTCTATAGTAAATTTTATCGAAATTTATTCTCACAGCAAATTTTGTCAAAATTTTTGTTCAATTTTATTTCTATAGAAAATTTTGTCAAAATTTTATTTCGATAGAAAATTTTGTCAAGATTGTATCTCTGTAGAAAATTTTGTCAAACTTTTATTCCCTGAGATGAATTGGTCAAAACTTTATTTCTATAGAAAATGTTCTTAAAATTTTAGTACTAAAGAATATTTTGTTAAAATTGTATTTCTGTAGAATATTTTTTTCAAAATTTTATTTCTATAGAAAAATGTCTTAAACTTTTATTTTTATTGAAAATTTTGTCAAAATTTTATTTCTATAGGAAATTTAAGCAAAATTTTAATTATATAGAAAAATTTTGTCAACATTTTATTTCTGTAGAAAATTTTATTTCTATTGAAAATATTTTCAAAATTTTATTCCTATACATAGTAATTTGAATTACATCTCTTAATTGTAGAGGAAGAGTTTGCAATATCTACCAAAACATCGAGAATTCCACCAAAATAGAATAAACAATCTGCTCTTTTTGGTTTCATACTTCTGACACTAGTCAAATAAGAATTTATCAAAATTTTATTTTTATGGAAAATTTGGACAAATATAATATATATATTTATAAAATTTTTATTACTATAGAAAAATATTGTCAACATATTATTTCCATAGAAAATCTTGTTTTTTTCGATAGATTTTATTAACATTTATTTGACAAAATTTTTGATACAAATTAAAGTATCAAAAATTTTGTCAAAATTTTACTTCTGTAGAAAATTTTGTCCAAATGTTATTTCTATAAAATTGTTGCAAAATTTTATTCCAATAGAAAATTTTCTCACAATTTTATTTCTCCAGAAAATTTTGTTAAAATTTTATTTCCATAGAAAATGTCAATAATTTATTTCTATAGAAAATTTTGTCAAAATGTTATTTCCATAGAAAATTTTGTTAAAATTTTATTTCCATAGAAAATTTTGTCAAAATTTTATTTCTGTAGAAAATGTTGTCAAAATTTTTCTACAGCAAATTTTGTCAAAATTTTATTTCCACAGAAAATTTTGTTAAAATTTTACTTCCATAGAAAAATTTGTTAAACTTTTATTTCCATAGAAAATTTTGTCAAAATTTTATTGCTATAAAATTGTTGAAAATTTTATTCCAATAGAAAAATTTTGTCAAAATCTTATTTCTATAAAAAATTTTGTCAAAATTTTATTTCCATACAAAATTTTGTCAAAATTTTATTTCCATACAAAATTTTGTCAAAATTTTATTTCTATAGAAAATTTTGCCAACATTTTATTTCGATAGAAAATTTTGTCAAAATTATATTCCTTGAGCTGAATTGGTCAAAACTTTATTTTTATAGAAAACTTTCTTAAAATGTTATTACTAAAGAAAATTTTGTTAAAATTGTATTTCTGTAGAAAATGTTTCCAAATTTTTTTTCTATAGAAAATTGTCCTAAACTTTTATTTTTATTGAAAATTTTGTCAAAATTTTATTTCTATAGGAAATTTTGTCAAAATTTTATTTCTATAGAAACACTTTGTCAACATTTTATTTCTGTACAAACTTTTGTGAAAAAAATATTTTCAAAATTTTATTCTTATACATAGAAAATTGCATTACCTCTCTTAGTTGGAGAGGGAGTTTGTAAAATCTACCAAAACATCAAGGATTCTACCAATGCCAAATAAACAATCTACCATTTATAGTAGATTTCTACCGACTATGGCCACTCTGCATGTAGTTCCCCACTCTTTTCTCGGAGTTAAAGGTTGCGTATAAGTTCTCTTAGTCCATTGGGGCGTATGATTTCTAGTATTGTCTTGGGAAGATACTCATACACTCCCCTTTTCTCAAATTTAATTTTGGTTTATCATACGCACCCTATTCCAATTCATGTCGAAAATAACTTCATATCAAACTACTGACACTAAGTTCATATAAAAAATTTATCAAAATTTTATTTCTATTGAAAATTTTGTCAACATTTTATTTCTATATAGAAAATTTTATCAAATTTTTATTTCTATATAGAAAATATTGGCAAAATTTTATTTCCATAGAAAAATTTGTAAACATTTTTTTTTTTTCGTTAGAAAATTTTGTCAACATTTAATTTGTATCAAAAATTTTGTCAAAATTTTATTTCAATAGAAAATATTGTCAAAATTTGGGTTCTACAGAATTGTTGCAAAATTTTATTCCAATAGAAAATTTTCTCAAAATTTATTTTTTTTTTTTTAATTTTGTCAAAATTTTATTTCCATAGAAAATTTCGTTAAAATTTGATGTCCATGGAAAATGTTGTCAAAATTTCTGTAGAAAATTTTGTCAAAATTTTATTTATGTAGAAAATTTTGTCAAAATTTTATTTATGTAGAAAATTTTGTCAAAATTTTATTTCTGTAGAAAATTTTGTCAAAATTTTATTTCCATAGAAATTTTTGTTAAAATTTTACTTCCATACAAAATTTTGTTAAAATTTTATTTCCATAGAAAATTTTGTCAAAATTTTATTTCCATAGAAAATTTTGTTAAAATCTTATTTCCATAGAAAATTTTGTTAAAATCTTATTTTCATAGAAAATTTTGTCAAAATTTTATTTCGATAGAAAATATTGTCAAAATTTGAGTTCTATAAAATTGTTGCAAAATTTTATTCCAATAGAAAATTTTCTCAAAATTTAATTTTTTTTTTTAAATTTTGTCAAAATTTTATTTCCATAGAAAATTTTGTTAAAATTTGATGTCCATGGAAAATGTTGTCAAAATTTTATTTATGTAGAAAATTTTGTCAAAATTTTATTTCTGTAGAAAATTTTGTCAAAATGTTATTTCTGTAGAAAATTTTTTCAAAATTTTATTTCTGTAGAAAATTTTGTCAAAATTTTATTTCTGTAGAAAATTTTGTCAAAATTTTATTTCCATAGAAATTTTTGTTAAAATTTTACTTCCATACAAAATTTTGTTAAAATTTTATTTCCATAGAAAATTTTGTTTAAATCTTATTTCCATAGAAAATTTTGTTAAAATCTTATTTTCATAGAAAATTTTGTTAAAATTTTATTTCCATAGGAAATGTCGTCAAAATAATATACAAACGTAAAATATCTTATATATTGGAAAAATTAAACAAACATTTCTATAACCAATTTAGCTTCATGACGACAATTTAGCCTTTTGATGTTAGTTAAATTTTGGCAGATGAAAGCAACTTATCTTTATTTTAATTAATATAAATAAAATAAAAGTAAATATGGCCATAATTTCGATCAGGCCAAATTTTGTATACCCTCCACCATGGATTTAGTAAAAATTATAAAATATTATGTTAGAAAAATGTTTTATTTTTTAGACGATTTATCGGCATTTTGTTTTATTCAAAATATTGTTTTATTCGAAAGAAATGTTTTATATTGAAATTTTATTTCTATAGAAAATTTTGTCAAGAATGTTATTTCTATTGAAAATTTCGTCAAAATTTTTTTCCTGTAGAAGGTTTTGATAAATTTTTATTTCTATAGAAAATTTTGTCAACATTTTATTTCTATAGAAAATTATTGAAAAATTTTATTTCTATAGAAAATTTTTTCAAAATTTTATTTTTATATAAAATTTTGTCACAATATTATTTCTATAGAAAATTTTGTTAAAATTTTATTTCCATAGAAAATGTTGTCAAACTTTTATTTCCATAGAAAATTTTGTTAGAATTTTATTTCCATAGAAAATATTGTCAAAATTTTTTTCCTTAAAAAATTTTGTCAAAATTTTATTTCCATAGAAAATTTTGTTAAAATTTTATTTCCATAAAATTTCTTATTTACTGTGTGTGAAAATGTGTTGTTTGTAGTGATGGTGAATTGTGGAAATGGTGCAATAAGAACACAACAACTCACATTTACACTCATGCACGCCCTCTCATCTCCCTCCAAACCAATGTGTATGTAAACACTCTCGGGGATATTAAAAGAGAACGATTAAATAAACTCACCTGGTACTCATCAACATGGTGAACATGTCAAATTTAAGAAAACAAGAATTGAGGCTTGATTTTTGTGTTGATATTTACATGTTAATATTTAATAAGGAAGAATGGGCTTTCAAAAAACAGGAACTAATAGAAATGCCACAAAAACAAATATAACCCTTGAGTCATAGTTGGAAACATACAACAACATGTATATGTAGGTGTGCGTGTGTGTGTGTCTACGTTATCGTACAATGTCCTTTTATAGATGTCAATAGAATTGTACTTTATTTACTTACACACACAAAAACACACATACTCGCACATATTCTCATATATGTAAACATTGTAAACACTACAAATAAAAGCATTGCACTTTTATGTCACATATAACTGGCTTTATTTTAGAATTGATAGAATTCTTTAGTCCGTAGTGCAAGACTTATCTAAAGTTCATTATGAGTTATGGCTTTTGGAAATGATATTCATTTTCCCAGTTGAAGACAGCTGACATCTCCTTCAGGTAATCTTATTAGATGTGTTTATTAGTTTTTCAAATTTCCAAATTTTGCCAATTGAATTCGATGCTTTAGATAGATTCTCGACTAGAATGGTAAACAAGATCAATATGAAGTGGAATCTAATCAATTCATTATAAGGTTTTCATTTCAAGCACAAATATACGAATATAAAACATAAAAATTTTTAATTTTTAAATGGAGTACCCTTAGGAAAAATAAACAAACATTTCTATAACCAATTTAGCTTTTTGATGTTAGTTAAATTTTGCCAGATGAGAGAAAATTATCTTTATTTTAATTTAAATAAATAAAATAAAAGTAAATATGACCGTAATTTCGACCAAACCATTTGATGTACCCTCCACCATGAATTTAGTAGAAAGAATGACAAAGTTAATATGCCGCCACCATCCTATGGTGGATGGTATACCTAATTTATAGTCATGAAATTCACAATTTTACTATAATCGAACAAATAATTCACTTTATTCTAAAAAGTATAAATTTTTCATAAATTGTGATCATAATTTTGTAAAATCAGTACATTTCACTTAAATTCTGTTTGTTTTGAAATTCGCAAAGCGCTAAAGATATTTCAAACATTTTCAAACTCCAATTTTCATAGTATGAGATTTCTGGCTTTAGCTAAAACATCCAACCCTCCACCATACTCACACACATACCATCTGACATATGTATATAAAATACGATCGTATTATTCTCATTGCTTTAACTCACCACCAGGGCTGCCAATTTTGCCAATTTATCGGTATTTTGACGATTTTTTACCCAAATAATAGCAAATGCTGACTTTCCGATTTTTTGCCCCAAAAATGATGATATTATCTCCTTTCAAAAATGTTGGCCAGAAGCCGTTTGTTTTCACGCGTAGAGCCAGCAAAAGAGAGACTACATTTTACAGTTGCCAGATAGAGAAAGTTTTTGCTAGAGATTTCTTACATGTAGGAGTTATATTTCAGTTTACATCTGCAGTATTGGGAAAATAATCCATCACAATTTGAAGAAAATTTTACCAAAAATCTACCAAATTAAAACAAAATATTATTATGAAGTTGTTGATCAAATTGTTGTGGTTAGTATATACAAAAATATTGTTTTATACGAAAGAAATGTTTTATATTGAATTTGTAGAAAATTCTGTTAAAATTTAATTTCTATAGAAAATTTTGTCAAAATTTTATTTTTATAGAAAACTTTTGGAAAAATGTATTTCTAGAAAAATTTTTGCTAAATTTCATTTCTATAGAAAATTTCGACAAAATTTTATTCCTGTAGAAGATTCTGATAAATTTTTATTTCTATAAGAAATTTTGTCAAACTTTTATTTCTATAGAAAATTTTGTCAAATTTTTTTTTTCTATAGAAAATTTTGTCAGAATTTTATTCCTACAGAAAATTTTTGCAAAATTTTATTTCTATAGAAAATTT
This sequence comes from Haematobia irritans, assembly GCF_050003625.1. Taxonomy (NCBI): domain Eukaryota; kingdom Metazoa; phylum Arthropoda; class Insecta; order Diptera; family Muscidae; genus Haematobia; species Haematobia irritans. The sequence goes on from NC_134398.1 coordinate 31,833,994, forward strand.
TTGCAAAATTTTATTTCTAAGAAATTTTTCCAAAAATTTATTTCTATAGAAAATTTTTGCAAAATTTTATTTCTATAGAAAATTTTTGCAAAATTTTATTTCTATAGAAAATTTTGTTAAAATTTTATTTCTATAGAACATTTTGTCAAAATTTTATTTCTATAGAATATTTTGTTAAAATTTTATTTTTTATAGAAAAATTTGCCAACATTTAATTTCTATAGAATATTTCGTCAAAATTTTATTTCTTGAGAACAGTTTGTCCAAATTTTGTTTCAAGAGAAATTTTGTGCAAATTTTATTTCTGTAGTATATTTTGTAAAAATTTTATTTCAAATTTTATTTCTGTAGTATATTTTGTAAAAATTTTATTCCCCGAGATGATTTGTTCAAAATATTATTTCTATAAAAAAATGTCTTAAAATTTTATTTCTATAGAAAATTTTATCAAAATTTTATTCCTGTAGAAGATATTGATAAATTTTTATTTCTATAGAAAATTTTGTTAAAATTTTATTTCTATAGAACATTTTGTCAAAATTTTATTTCTATAGAATATTTTGTTAAAATTTTATTTTTTATAGAAAAATTTGCCAACATTTAATTTCTATAGAATATTTCGTCAAAATTTTATTTCTTGAGAACATTTTGTCCAAATTTTGTTTCTAGAGAAATTTTGTGCAAATTCTATTTCAGTAGTAAATTTTGTAAAAATTTTATTCCTCGAGATGATTTGTTCAAAATATTATTTCTATAAAAAATGTTCTAAAAATTTTACTTCTATAGAGAATTTTGTCAAATGTTTATTTGTATAGAAAATGTTGTCAAAATTTTATTTCTATACAATTTTTTTTTTTTAAATTTTGTTTCTATAGAAAATTTTGCCAACATTTTATTTCTAACAAATTTTTGCAAAATTTCAATTCTATAGAAAATTTTGTCAAAATTTTATTTCTATAGAAAATTTTTACAAAATTTTATTTCTAAGAAATTTTTGCAAAATTTCATTTCAATAGAAAATGTTTGCATAATTTCATTTCTATAGAACATGTTGTCAAAAATTTTATTTCTATAGAAAATTTTGTCAAAATTTTATTTCTATAGAAACTTTTGTCAAAATTCTATTTCTATAGAAAATTTTGTTAACATTTTATTTTTATAGAAAAATTTGCCAAAATTTTATTTCTATAGAAAATTTTTTCAAAATTTTTGTTTCTATAGAAAATTTTTTCAACATTTTATTTCTATAGAAAATTTTTGCAAAATTTTATTTATAAGAAATTTATGCAAAATTTCAATTCTATAGAATTTTTTTGTAAAATTTTATTTTTATAGAAAATTTTTGCAAAATTTTATTTCTATAGAAAATTTTGTCAAAATTTTATTTCTATAGAAAATTTTGTCAAAATTTTATTTCTATAGAAAATTTTGTTCAAATATTATTTTTTATAGAAAATTTTGCCAAAATTTTATTTCTATAGAAAATTTTATTTCTATAGAAAATTTTTTCAAAATTTTATTTCTAAGAAATTTTTGCAAAATTTCAATTTTATAGAAAATTTTTGCAAAATTTTATTTCTATAGAAAATTTTTGCAAAATTTTATTTCTATAGAAAATTTTGTCAAAATTTTGTTTCTATAGAACATTTTATCAAAATTTTATTTCTATAGAGCATTTCGTCAAAATTTTATTTCTATAGAAAATTTTGTTAAAACTTTATTTTTATAGAAAATTTTGCCAACATTAAATTTCTATAGTATATTTTGTAAAAATTTTATTCCCTGAGATGATTTGTTCAAAATATTATTTCTATAAAAAATGTTCTTTAAATTTTATTTCTATAGAAAATTTTGTCAAAATTTTATTTCTGAAGAAATTTTGGTTTCGTACAAAATTTTGGCAAACCTTAATTTCTTAGAAATTTTTGCAAAATTTTCATAGAAAATTTTTGCAAAATTTTATTTCTATAGAAAATTTTTGCAAAATTTTATTTCTATAAAAAATTTTTGCAAAATTTTATTCCTAAAGAAAATTTTTGCAAAATTCATTTCTACAGAAAATTTTTGAAAAATTTTATTTCTATAGAAATTTTTTGCAAAATTTGATTTCTATAGAAATTTTTGTCAAAAATTCATTTCTATAGAAAAATTTATCAAAATTTTATTTCTATAGAACATTTTGCCAAAATTTTATTTTTATAGAAAATTTTGTTAAAATTTTATTTTTATAGAAAATGTTGCCAACATTTCATTTCTATAGAATATTTCGTCAAAATTTTATTTCTATAGTATATTTTGTAAAAATTTTATTCCCTGAGATGATTTGTTTAAAATATTATTCCTATAAAAAATGTTTTTAAAATTTTATTTCTATAGAAAATTTTGTCAAAATTTTATTCCTGTAGAAGATTTTGCTAAATTTTTATTTCTATAGAAAATTTTGCCAAACTATTATTTATATAGAACATTTTGTCAAAATTTTATTTTTATAGAAAATTTTGTCAAAATTTTATTTCTATAGAAAATTTTTGGAAAATTTTATTTCTAAGAAATTTTTGCAAAATTGTATTTCTATAGAAAATTTTTGCAAAATTTTATTTTTATAGAAGTTTTGCAAAATTTCATTTCTATAGAAAATTTTTGCAAAATTTTATTTTTATAGAAAATTTTTGCAAAATTTTATTTCTATAGAACATTTTGCCAAAATTTTATTTTTATAGAAAATTTTGTTAAAATTTTATTTTTATAGAAAATGTTGCCAACATTTCATTTCTATAGAATATTTCGTCAAAATTTTATTTCTATAGTATATTTTGTAAAAATTTTATTCCCTGAGATGATTTGTTCAAAATATTATTTCTATAAAAAATGTTTTTAAAATTTTATTTCTATAGAAAATTTTGTCAAAATTTTATTCCTGTAGAAGATTTTGCTACATTTTTATTTCTATAGAAAATTTTGCCAAACTATTATTTATATAAAACATTTTGTCAAAATTTTATTTCTATAGAAAATTTTGTCAAAATTTTATTTCTATAGAAAATTTTTGGAAAATTTTATTTCTAAGAAATTTTTGCAAAATTGTATTTCTATAGAAAATTTTTGCTAAATTTTATTTTTATAGAAGTTTTGCAAAATTTCATTTCTATAGAAAATTTTTGCTAAATTTTATTTTTATAGAAAATTTTTGCAAAATTTTATTTCTATAGAAAATTTTATCAACATTTTATTTCTATAGAAAATTTTTGCAAAAGTTTATTTCTATAGAAAATTTTATCAACATTTTATTTCTATAGAAAATTTTTGGAAAATTTTATTTCTATAGAAAATTTTTGCAAAATTTTATATCTATAGAAAATTTTGTCAAAATTTCATTTCTATAGAAAATTTTATCACAATTTTATTTCTATAGAACATTTGCCGAAATTTTATGTCTATAGAAAGTCTTGTCAAAGTTTTATTTCTATACAAATTTTTGCAAAATTTCATTTCTATAGAAAATTTTTGCAAAATTTTATTTCTACAGAAAATTTTTTCAAAATTTTATTCCTAAAGAAAATTTTATTTTTTTAGAATTTTTTTGCTATATTGTATTTGTTTAAGTTCAAATGCCGTTTTTTTAGCTTTGTTCAGTCATATAATCATTTTCAAGTGTAATCCCTCCGTTAGGATTTGTCTATGCCTTTTTCTGCCTTTCGGTACGAAAATAAGGACATTTTCTAACGTCAAATGTCATCAACCCCCGCCTTTCGGCATCCAAGCTTTTGGTCTTTCTCTTTGAGACTCTCTCGCTTCTACGAAGGTAAATATTGTTTGACGAACAATAATTTATTAAATAAAGCCCATACATTTTGGTTCAAATTCTAAACCAGTGCCTTTTTATTTCTTTTCTACTTTTATGCCACGCATTCATTGGTCCATTCGAGCCGAATATTAATTGGAAAGAATTAATTCGCTCTTTTTATTTCTTCCTCGAAGGCAAAGGCTACGCCAATCAACAACAACAACAACAAACGATCGACGATCACCATCCTCTACGAGGCATTTTCAATTTATTACACAAATATTTTTATTATCAACAACCAAGGTATGTACTTTCAGTGATAATTAAAAAGTGAGCATATCCTTCGGTGTAAATATAAATAAAACAGAAATTAAACACTCGCCTACGGTCGCTTTACAACTCGTATTTTATATCGGTTGTACATTAAATCTCTACGAGAAAAAATTAAATTATCCGTCGGTCTTTAATACCCGGTTACATTCTCATTAAAGTGTTGAAAAGTGCGTTTAATTCCACTTTGTTTTCATCCAAATATTCAACGTCAAAGTTGCATTTAATTTTCGCTGTATTTTGTCATTTGTTTGCGTATACATTGTTGTGTTTTTCTTTTGGTTTTTTGATCTTCGATCTGCATAGAAAAAACAAAAACAATTGCATTGGTTGTAAGCATTGGTTTGCCAATAGGCATCAATAGTAAAGTGTTATACAGTTGCCGTTCAACTTGCTATACACACGTACGCACACAGGTGTTACATCCAACATACGTTCGAACTGCATACACGTTGGTTTATTAGCGTGGGTCGCTTACGGCGCGAAATTATAAAAATAATTTTTTGCAGGTTCAATTGAGAAAAGTATTTATTGTTGATTCCTACGGATATCGGTCGTTTACTATTATCGTTCGTGTTACGTGGTAGTGTACCCTACGGTCGGTCGATACAAACAATAAAATAACAGTATTTATTATATATTATATTATCGTAATACTGACATATTTGAGTTTCCACGAAACTTTTTTATTTATATATTATTGTTGTTGTTGGACCTTACTGTTTCGTAGTGTGCATCTTACAGTCCGTGCACCCTACAATCGGTCAAGTTGACATTTTACAATTTATAGTTCACGACTTTTCATTGTCTTGTAATTTTTCCATTTGGCAAGTGATATTCACGATACACTTGCACAAATTTTGTGTATCTACGTACACTGGGAGAAATTTTGGATAATATATACACTGAGAGAAACTCTCTCGTAATATATAAAGTTTTCAATTTTTTCGATAATTCGCCACGCAAAAATTATTCTTTGTATTCTACGATACACTGAAAATATTTTTTGTATTCACGATACACTTGCAAAAATCTTTTGGAACACAGGGTACACTGGGAAAATATTGTAATATTTTCCAAATAAAGATTTTGCATATATTTCGCCACGCGAAAAAGGGTTTCTTGTATTTACGATACACTGGAAGAAACTTTACGTGTTTTCATACACTTGGAGAAATTTTTCGCCAATTTTTACAAAAAGTTAAAATACTTATAATTTACCTTGCAGAGCTAATTTTAGCTGGTATTTCCAATACACTGTGAGGAAATTGGTGTATCGACGATACACTGTAAAAAATTGGTTGTACTCCGTACACTGTGAGAAATTTTCTGTTCTCATTTTTTGTGTTGTTGTGGTAATCACGTTACCTTACTCACATTTTTAGTACTTTCGGTACACTGCGAAAAATATTGTGTGTTGACGATACAACTTTCGCATACACTGAGAGGAATAACTGCGTTTTCATTTGTTCGACGACAAATCGAAGTAGCTTTTTGGATCGATTTATACTCTTTCCGATAGTTTTGGACATCACGTGTCAATTTTTTCGCCCTTTAATTTTGACAGTACTTGGTCATAATGACTACTACACCACTGACTGCTTTCACAAGAGCAACTGACGCAGTAGTCCGATTTGAAACGAAGTTTCACAGTTTGCGAGACGATGATTTAACCGCCTATAGACTAGAATGTCATGGTTCCGAGGCTAAGTCATTGTGGGAAAAGGTTAAGGGCTTATTCGACGATTGTCTTGACTTTGTTTCCACACAGAGCAACGCCACCGAGGCAGCCGCTGCTGCTGACGGCAAATATGATGTGGCTTATAATTGTTACTTGAATGTCATGGAGTCAATTCAAGGTAAATTGGATGCACTACGTGCACCATCTAAGCATTCTGCTAAATCGCCTCGGTTGGAGGACCAAACATCTCTTTTGAATGTTTCTCATAGGTCCGATGACTCACACAGTTCTTCCGTTAGCTCTAGGGGAGACAATAGTTCCTCCCATAGTCTCAATCTACCGCCTTGTGATATAGATGTTTTTGACGGCGATTTTCTCAATTGGCCAACATTTAGAGATTTCTTCACAGCGGTATATATTAACAATAGCCGACTTAGCGATATTGAAAAATTGTGTCATTTACTCAAGAAAACCAGTGGTGAAGCTCGCGATGTGGTTTCGAAATTTCCGCTCACGCATAGAAGCTTCGCTCTTGCGTGGAAGGCGCTAAAGGGTACTTATGATAATACCCGCCTCCTGGTGAACCACCAACTCAAATTATTATTTGATTTGCCAGTCTTGGAGTCTGAGACCAGTTCAGGACTGAAGAAGTTACAACGTGGTATCTCGACATGCATTTCGACAATGTCCATCTACGATGTGGCTACTGACGATTGGGATCCCATCCTCGTCTTTTTATGCCTTCAAAGATTGCCGAAATGTACTGTCACACTTTGGGAACAGAGTATTAAGGAAAAGTCTGCTTTGTCTTCTTGGTCAGATTTGGACTTCTTTCTCACGGAAAGAATCCAGACATTGACATGTCTTCGGGATATCCGCGGCATTGACGCCAGGCCTCCGGCCAACAAAAGAGTTCGTTCGCATTTCACGAATGCGAAAGCACCTCGTCCCCCAACAAGTACGCCTCGTTCCTCCCAGTCCTCTCCTGACAGATTATGCGTTCTCTGTCGACGACAGCATCACCTCAGAACATGCTCTAGGTTTCATAATCTTTCAGTTCCTGAGAGGATGAATGTGATTAAGCGCCATCAGTGTTGTATGAATTGTCTGTCACGCAGACATGTGACAAATGATTGTCCCAGCGCATATGATTGCGGTAGATGTGGTAGAAGACACCACACTCTTTTGCATAGTGATATGTCGAATAGCCCTAGGACTACTCCGGTCGTTTCCGCACCGGCTACGCGAAATACCGAAGTGGCATCACCGGATGCCGATCAACCTTCTACGTCGACTGGCATTGTTTCTGGGTCGTCGAGTAGACAGGTATTCCATACTTCACGTACTGGAAATGTATTATTAGGGACTGCAATGGTGAATATCGTTCACCAGGGTATCACGTATTCTGCTAGGGCCTTAATAGATCCCGCTTCGGAATCATCCTTTATTACGGAAGGATTGCGGAACCGACTTGGACTGAGTACGTCTTCGACTTCGGCTACAATTTCTGGTGTGAATCAAAGTGTTTCGATCACGTCGAGAGAACTTTGTTCACTTTGCATTGGTACCCCACTAGACGAGTCGCTCCTACTGGAGACTACAGCGTACGTTCTCCCGAACATTTCCGGCAACCTGCCATCTTTTTCTCTAAATCGTGACATTGTGTCTAGCATGCCAAATCTACGTTTGGCTGACCCCAATTTATTTGTTTGTCGTCCTGTTGACCTTCTGTTAGGCGCGGATCTTTATCCGAAAATTTTGTTGGACGGTACGAGAACGAATATTTTGGGATCATTACTAGCGCAAAACACAGTCTGCGGCTGGGTTGTCACGGGTCCTATCCCTTCTTCGAATATTTCAGTCTACACGACTACTGTGGACCTCTCCGAGGGAACTAGTCTTGACGAGACACGTCTCCGCACTTTGGGAACTAGAAGAGCTTCCCCGACGTCCTCTCTTATCTGATTCAGATAAGCTTTGCGGGTAAAATTATGAAAAGACAAACCGACGGGATTCTGAGTGAAGATACTCTTCATCTCAAAACTTATTTCTCCGGACAAATCAGAAATCAAGGACGGGTTGCCTGACACACTTTCTTCGAAATGAGGCATTCTTCTTGTGAAAACCATGAATTAAGACGATTCACCACGACTTTGTCCGGGGGTATATATGGTTATACCATATGGGGCCAGTTTAGGTTACGCCTACGAATGAGGAGAAGACAATTTAACTTCGATTGGTTTTCACTGCCTTGAATGACATTTTTACACGTCGGTCCGACTCAACAATCAGACTTGTTTCTCCTCGTTTTGAGGTGGAGGTTGTATAAATTCGTATACAATTGCGATATCACACAGATGTATACAGACATATATATGTTGACCCGTTCTAGATTTTTCATCATTGAATACAACTACGATATTCTCTGCAAATACTATCCAGGACTTTTTATTTAATTAAACAGTGACTTTGACATATTTTACCATTGGCTGACGGCACGGAGAATGAGTTTCTTCTTTATGCATACGTCCTACGGAGGTGCATGTACGTTGACGACGTATTGACGGGGTACCATAATTTGGGTAATGCGCCTGGGTCAAGGGGCAATACACGCCATGAGTTTGAGCTTGTCCTATAGTACGCTATTTATCACGGTTATATTTACAAAACTGTCTGCTTTTCTACGAAAGCGGTAACTTTACATGCTACTTTTGATTTGTCCACGACATTCTCGACGAGAACTATTACTCCCCACTACGTGGAAATTATGTCGTATTCGCGATGTTCATCCGGGTACTAACGGTCGTCGTTTGTTCAAATGGATTACATCCTTGTCTTTTAGGGAGTTAACATAGGTCTATCTGTCGCGTTATGCTCGCGTCCTCCCTAGTTTTTGTTACGTGAAAAATCTTTGGGTTGATGGCCGCGTTCGAATCGCAATAGATCGGACTACAAGTTGTAAGGCGACCTACGGTTTCTGGTCACCCTGACCATTATGTTAATTTGGTTTTCCGTTCCGAAATCTTTCTATATTTTCATAGATAGAAAACATAGCAAAGATGGCTGCTACCCTTCCAGAGTCTGAGGACGACGTCCCCATGTTGGATGAGGAACGGGAGATTAATTCTAGCATCGCACCCCTTGCCGATGAACATACCATCAGTACGACTACTGATTCTGCCATTCTGGCCGACAATGTTGCAACAGCAACCAATAAAAAACCGTTGACGACGGCTTCTGGGGTTCCTCCAGGAGAATTGTTTGTGGCTTCGCCACCCCATATCACACTTGGGTGTAAGGTAGTCTTCAACTGCCTTCTGACTTTACGAGTCCTCGACACCCGGCTCTTCCGAGTCAAATTTTTTAAAAAAATTTTTAATAACAACGATCGGGCTTGACGAGTCCATTTACGATCGCGTGCTTAACGAGCACATTTGTAAATAATATGTTTTGGAAAAAATGAAACATGAATTGGACACCATAACAAGAGAAAAAAAAAGAATTGAACTAAAATAAAATGCTCTTTTTTGTAAACTGAAATGTACATCCTGTATACTTTCATTATGTAACATGTAAATATTATTTAACTTATTTTTAAATTTTGCAACATGGCTGGATGTTGCAAGGCGGGCGGCAATGTTTAAGTTCAAATGCCGTTTTTTTAGCTTTGTTCAGTCATATAATCATTTTCAAGTGTAATCCCTCCGTTAGGATTTGTCTATGCCTTTTTCTGCCTTTCGGTACGAAAATAAGGACATTTTCTAACGTCAAATGTCATCAACCCCCGCCTTTCGGCATCCAAGCTTTTGGTCTTTCTCTTTGAGACTCTCTCGCTTCTACGAAGGTAAATATTGTTTGACGAACAATAATTTATTAAATAAAGCCCATACATTTTGGTTCAAATTCTAAACCAGTGCCTTTTTATTTCTTTTCTACTTTTATGCCACGCATTCAGTATTTTTATAGAATATTTTTGGAAGATTTTTTTCTATAGAAAATTTTTGCAAAATTTTATTTCTAAAGAAAATTTTTGCAAAATTTTATTCCTAAAGAAAATTTTTGCAAAATTTTAGAAAATTGTTGCAAAATTTTATTTTTTAGAATATTTTTGCAAAATTTTATTTCTGTAGAAGATTTTGACAAATGTTTATTTCAATAGTTATGTTATTTTTATACAAAACTGAATTCATTATTTTTTTGTTGTTGAAATGCATAGTTATGTGTGTAAATTTTCTGAAATAAATACCTTTTTTAACCAAAAAAGAATTAATTTGGTTTTAATATTATTTACATTGCAAATTTTTTGACGATTTTTACAATGGCAATGGCGATTATGACGATTTCATCGGAAGGAAGTGAAGATTTTTCTTTAAATCTTATTGGCAGCCCTGAATCTAACATATATGAAATACGATCATAGTACTCTCATTGCTTTAACTCACCACCTTACTACTTACCTTATTGCTCTACCAATGACTCTCAAACCAACATACCTAAATTAGTCAAACACAACATCAAACTCATACACAGCTAAACCAACAACCGCACATCAAACTATCACAAAAATTTCAATATTTAAAAAAAAAAGCCAATTTCTTCAAACAATACTTAATCAATTCGAAAAACTATAGTACAGGGTGGCTGATATATGTTGCAGCCAACTTCAGATTGCTACAATTTCTAAACCGCTCCGCAGACAGATGATAAATTTATGCCAGACAGATGACAAATTTATGCCGAAATGATAGTGCACTTGCTCTTGAACTGGATATATCGCCAGAATGGATTTCAGAAATTCTTTGATTTTGAACAAAAAACATTAAGAAAAAAAATTAAAAAATATAACACTTTACACTGTTGCATTTCATATCATCCACCCTGTATTTTCCTAGTATAGGCTAACATTGTTGTCGATTCAAACCGATTTTATTCCTTTTTAAATTGTGTTTTTTTAAGTTTACTTCAACTCCATATATATACATTCCAACAGTCCCTTTCAAACTGCCCCCATTAAGATGTGCGTGTGTTTGGCTGTTTGCTTGAGTTTGTTGTGGTCACGATGGCAGTTAGTCTTCATTATATTGTGTTGAACTAAAATGACTTGGCGTATGACTGTTTACTAATTCTAAACAAAAGAGCCACCAGTTTACACTTTTCCTAAAGACATTCCAAGTGACTGAATAAATGCAACGCCATTGGTCTTAGTGAGGTCATTAAATTTACAAGTCATGGCATTCGTTATTTGGTTGTGCCATAAATGAAAAATCCACCTTCTACAATTGGGAGAGAAGAGAAAAAGAGTGTTAGAGTGAGATAAAGAGAGATATAGGGGAAAATCCAACTTTGCAAATATCTGTAAACTGTCCCTCCCCCCCCCAAAGTTTTATTGTGGTTGGGAAAATAGTTTTATAGATTTGGGGTTTTTTTTTGCACTAAAAATCTCCTTTTGCTAAGGTGACCCTTAAAGCTGTACTCTTTTATTATGGGTCCGAGAGGCCCTGCGCTAAAATACCAAAAATAAAGAGTCAACAAGAAAAAAAAACATGGCTTAAAAACTGCATTGTAATGTCATGCCAACCATGAATAAAACACAAAGGTATTTTTTTAAGCAAGAGAGAGAGAGAGAGCGAGAGGAAATGTTAAAGAATCGAAAAACCATAATAAAAGTTTGCAATCTGCATTGGTGTTTGGGGGATTATTAAAGACGGCTACCGCATCAGTTATGCTGATAACAAAGGAAGGCAAGAAAAAACAAAAACAAAACAATCCATATCAACTCATATCAGGGTTGATTGTTTTATGAGCACTCCTTGGACTTGGACTACGAAAATTCTGTTTTGTTTTCTTTTGTTTTTCCCATTTGAATTCTTATACTTGAGTCCTATGGTATCATGACATTTTTCCATAAATCCCTTTAAGCATTTGCAAATCCGTAAATTTACTTCCGGTACTTAGCAAAAACTTATCAATGTACAAGCAACAAAAAAAATATACAACAACCAAATGTAGCACATAAAAAATAATAAAAAAAAACAGGCAAATAAGTAAAACAGTGAATATTCTTGGTTTTTAGCCTTATCCCCTTTGCCTTAGCCATGTATACTTCAGAAAAGTTGTTATGATTACCCTTAGGTGATATGGAGTTGGTGTGGTAGAATTGAGCCTCTCGCCCTCTCTTTCAATCTTTCAGATTTACATTGATTATCTCTATAAATTTATCTTCTCTCCCCATACACCCTAAGCCAAATTCACAGAATAATTGCAAATGTTCAAATGGCCCCCCTCACTGCCTCACTACCTCCTTATTTCGTATGTTATGGTTGGTTGAAAAGGATATACAAGTTTGTAATTTAAGGACTTGATAGTAATATCCTTGTACTAACAAAATGTTTACATGTTATTCATATTTCCATATTACCTTGTAAAGGGAATTTCACATTAGTAGTAATTTCATATTTCCAGACAAAAATGGTTTTATTTAATTTATTTATTCATATTAAAGTCACATTGAAATATCATAATCGGGGGATTAAGAGAAAATTATATGTATTTAAAACAAATTTAAAAATCCAAATACTACAATAAAATAGAGCAGTTAGTCATAGCAAAAATTTTCTATAGCAATAAAATGTTGACAAAATTTTCTCTATGAATAAAATTTTGACAAAATTTTCTATATGAATAAAATTTTGACATCATTTTCTATAGAAATAAAATTTAGACAAAATCTTCTAAAAATTAAATTTTGACAAAATTTTCTATAGAAATGACATTTTGAAAAAATTTTCTATAGAAATAAAATTTTGCAAAAATTTTTATAGAAATAAAATTTTGACAAAATTTTTTATAGAAATAAAATTTTGACAAAATTATTTATAGAAATAAAATGTTGACAAAATTTTCTATATGAATAAAATTTTGACAAAATTTTCTATATGAATAAAATTTTGACAATATTTTCTATAGAAATAAAATTTTGAAAAAATTTTCTATAGAAATAAAATTTTGATAACATTTTCTATAGAAACAAAGTTTGACAAAATTTTCTATCGAAATAAAATTTTGACAAAATTTCTTATAGCAATAAAATGTTGACAAAATTTTCTATATGAATAAAATTTTGACAAAATTTTATAAATGAATAAAATATTGACAAAATTTTATATAAAAATAAAATTTTGAAAAAATTTTCTATAGAAATAAAATTTGACAAAATTTTCTATCGAAATACAATTTTGACAAAATTTCTTATCGAAATAAAATTTTGACAAAATTTCCCATAGAAATAAAATGTTGACAAAATTTTCTATAGCAATAACATGTTGACAATATTTTCTATATGAAAAAAATGTTGACAAAATTTTTTATATGAATAAAATTTTGACAAAATTTTTTAAAAAATAAAATTTTCACACCATTTTCTGTAGAATTAAAGTTTCTAAAAACATAAAATTTTGACACCATTTTCTGTAGAAACAAAATTTTCTAAAAAATAAAATTTTGACAAAATTATCTATCGAAACGACATTTTGACAAAATTTTCTATAGAAATAAAATTTTGCAAAAATTTTGTATAGAAATAAAATTTTGCAAAAATTTTCTATTGAAATACAATTTTGACAAAATTTCCTATCGAAATAAAATATTGACAAAATTTTCTTTAAAAATAAAATTTTGCAAAAATTTTCTATAGGAGTAAAATTTTGCAAAAATTTTCTATAGGAGTAAAATTTTGCAAAAATTTTCTATAGAAATAAAATGTTGACAAATTTTTCTATATGAATAACATTTTGACAAAATTTTCTATATGAATAAAAATTTGAGAAAATTTTCTATAAAAATAAAATTTTTACACCATTTACTGTAGAAATAAAATTTTGACAAATTTTCTAAACAACAAAATTTTGACAAAATTATCTATAGAAATGACATTTTGACAAAATTTTCTATAGAAATAAAATTTTTCTAAAATTTAGTATAGAAATAAAATTTTGACAAAATTTTCTATATAAAATTTTGACAAAATTATCTATAGAAATAAAATTTTGACAAAATTTTCTATAAAAATAAAATTTTGAAAAAAATTTCTATAGAAATAAACTTTTGACAGAATTTTCTATAGAAATAAAATTTGACAAAATTTCCTACAGAAACAAAATCTTGACAAAATTATCTAGAGAAATAAAATTTTCACAAAATTTTCAATAGAAATAAAATTTTGCAAAAATTTTCTGTAGAAATACAATATTTAAAAAATTTTCTTTAGAAAAAAAATTTGACAAAATTTTCTATAGAAATAAAACTTCGACAAAATTTCCTATAGAAATAAAGTTTTGCAAAAATTTTCTATAGTAATACAATTTTGCAAAAATTTTCTATAGAAATAAACTTTTGACAGAATTTTCTATAGAAATAAAATTTGACAAAATTTTCTACAGAAACAAAATCTTGACAAAATTATCTACAGAAATAAAATTTTCACAAAATTTTCTATAGTAATACAATTTTGCAAAAATTTTCTAGAGAAATAAAATTTTGACAAAATTTTCTATAGAAATAAAATTTTGACAAAATTTTCTATAAAAATAAAATTTTGAAAAAATTTCTATAGAAATAAACTTTTGACAGAATTTTCTATAGAAATAAAATTTGACAAAATTTTCTTACAGGAACAAAATCTTGAAAAAATTATCTAGAGAAATAAAATTTTCACAAAATTTTCAATAGAAATAAAATTTTGCAAAAATTTTCTGTAGAAATACAATATTTAAAAAATTTTCTTTAGAAAAAAAAATTGACAAAATTTTCTATAGAAATAAAACTTCGACAAAATTTCCTATAGAAATAAAATTTTGACAACATTTTCTATAGAAATAAAATTTTGACAAAATTTTCTATAATAATAAAATTTTGAAAAATTTTTCTATAGAAATAAAATCTTGACAAAAAAATTTCTATAGAAATAAAATTTTGACACAATTTTCTATAGAAATTAAATTTGACAAGATTTTCTACAAAAAAAAAAAAATCTTGACAAAATTATCTACAGAAATAAAATTTTCAATAGAAATAAAATTTTGCAAAAATTTTCTGTAGAAACAAAATGTTTAAAAAATTTTCTTTAGAAAAAAAATTAGACAAAATTTTCTATAGAAATAAAATTTCGACAAAATTTCCTATAGAAATAAAAATTTGACAAAATTTTCTATAGAAATAAAATTTTGCAAAAATTTTCTACGGCAATAAAATTTTGCAAAAAATTTCTATTGAAATAAAATGTTGACAAATTTTTCTATAGAAACAAAATTTGACAAAATGTTCTATAGAAATAAAATTTTGACAAAATTTTCTATAAAAATAAAATTTCGACAAAATTATCTATAGAAATAAAATTTTGGCAAAATTTTCTATAAAAATAAAACTTTGAAAAAATTTTCTATAGAAATACAATTTTGACAGAATTTTCTATAGAAATAACATTTTGACAAAATTTTCTATAAAAATAAAATTTAAAAAAAAATTCTATAGAAATAAAATGTTGACAAAATTTTCTATAGAAATAAAATTTGACAAAATTTTCTATAGAAACAAAGTTTTGACAAAATTATCTATAGAAATAAAATTTTGACAAAATTTTCTATAAAAATAAAATTTAGAAAAAATTTTCTATAGAAATAAAATTTTGACAGAATTTCCTATAGAAATAGAATTTGACAAAATTTTCTACAGAAGCAAAATCTTGACAAAATTGTCTACAGAAATAAACTTTTCACAAAATTTTCGATAGAAATAAAATTTTGTAAAAATTTTCTGTAGAAATACAATGTTTAAAAAATTTTCTTTAGAAATAAAATTTGACAAAATTTCCTATAGAAATAAAATTTTTCAACAATTTTCTATAGAAATTAAGTTTTGCAAAAACTTTCTATATTAATAAAATTTTGCAAAAATTTTCTATAGAAATAAAATGTTGACAAAATTTTCTATAGAAATCAAATTTGACAAAATTTTCTATAGAAATACAATGTTGACAAAATTTTCTTTAGAAATAAAAGTTGACAAAATTTTCTATAGAAATACAATTTTGTTAAAATTTTCTATAAAAATAAAATTTTGCAAAAATTTTCAATGGAAATAACATTTTCACAAAATTTTCTCTAGAAATAATATTTTTACAAAATTTTCTATAGAAATAAAATTTTTGCAAAAGCTTTTTTTTTTTGAAAACCTAAAAAATACAAAACTTTCTATAGAAATACAATTTTGAAAAAAATTATTTTTTAGAAAATTAAAAAAAAAAATTCCAACAATAGTCTTTAAATTCGATATTATGTAATTTTAGCAACTTTTGGCTTCGATAAGTACATTTTTAGTACTTTTTCGTCAACATCATTTATCATCCCTGATATATGAGCACTTTTCTTCTTCATCTCATATTATAGTCCTTCGAAGAGGAAACATAAAAAAGTGTAAATGTGGAACTTTAAAAATCCCAGATTTCCAAATTTGGACAAATTGCATTAAATTTGTCGTGTTTATGAAAACATAGACCCGATATAAGCCAACTATTACATAGAAATTTTTTTGCAAAATTTTATTTCTATAAAAAAATTTTTTAAAATCTTATTTCTATAGAAAATTTTGTCAAAATTTTATTTCTATAGAAAATATTGTCAAGATTTTATTTCTATAGAAAAATTTGTTAAATTTTATTTTTATAGAAAATTTTGCCAAAAAATTTGCCCCTATCAAACTATGAGCTTTGCAACAGCTATGTGAAAGCTATGTTCATTAGTTCTTTGGAGCTATAAATTTTAACTAAATGGTAGCTTATCAAGAAAATCCTAACTGAGTTTCATAGGCTTCCTTTTTACATTAAAATTGTACCCAATTTAAATTCGTAAATTGTTTTTCCAAACAACTCCTCTCGATATCAGACATTGTATAAATTTCCTTCGCCCCCCCAGAAAAATAATCACTTGCTTGGTGTTGTTTTATTTCCAATATCCTTCTTCAATTATCCTAATATCCTGTATGAAGCCACATTTCCAAAAAAAAGAAACAAAAATATTTGCCAATTTCCAAAATAAAATTTCACACAACAAAAACACCAATTGTTTTGGTAAAAAAATTATTGCAAGCCATTAACACTGCATCTATAGCAGTAACTGGCCATTGGTGTAACGGCCCATAGAGATAGAGAGAGACTATAGTTGTCCATGAATTGATGGTGAAAGCTTTTAAAGCTACTATGGCCATAGCCATAGCCATCATCAAATACATAAAGTAAACACAACAACAAAAAAACAGAGATTTAATGGGACCACAAACACCCACTACTAAAGCCACAGACCCAAAGCCATAGTCATAGCCACAATTTGAGATAGCTTGGACAGAGATTGAAAGGACTAAAGACCGGACCAGAATAAGGACTAAAACGAACGAAAACTATCTTTAGCAACTTTTGCTATATCAGTTGCTTTTAATGTTGGTCAAATGGTTTTTTTTGGGAAGTGAAATGATATGACCTCAAAATTACCAAAAATTGTGCAATAACCAACGCCATTAGATGTTACTTTGGTTTTTTGCAGTTTTTTTCTTTTTGTATTGATGTTACCCTATGTGATATTGGTCAAAAGAGTCATCATCCTCATGAAATGGTAACAAAATAAATAAACAACAAACCAAATACGGGGTGGGTGATATGTATTGCAATCAAGTTAATTGCTACCATCAATAATAATAATAAGCGGTCACTTAATCCCCCAGACATAACTAAAATACGGCAGTGTATATGGTCCTAAAAACTAAATATTTTTTATTTAAAAGTATTAACTCTTTCAGTTCCAGTTTAGAGAAGAAATTGGAAAAAGTCTTCCATTTGATTGCTATTGCAATCACCCACTTAAGTAACCTTCCCTGCAGTCACAGTATGTGGTAATCCTGCCAGATAACATTAATATTCCTATTACAGTAGCTAAAAATATTTAAATATATAAATATAATTAAATATTAAAAAAAAGTAATTTTTATTTCTTCAGCAAAAATGTCAGACATTCTCATCATTTTAATACCATCACTACTCTTAACATTGTTTAGTTATACAAAACCCAAACAAATATACAGAACTCACTACTTTAGCTCAGTCTCTTGTTAGCAATGCTCTCTCAATGACTCAAATTTACTGCGAGAATAACAGTAGCCAAACACAATTCACACATAAACAGCCATTCTAACGCAACAATATCACTATTTAAAATTATAAATACTATTGTGAATGGATTCAGCAAAAATATTAGGATGTCTGATCATTTTAACACATTAAACGTCGAAACCCCACCAACCCCTACCAACCCTCAACATCCTACTATTATCACTGTTTAGTTACACAAAACCCTATTCCATTATTTACACTGTTTTAGCTCAATCTCTTGTTGCCAACGCTCTCACAATAACGCTCAATTGTACTGCTAGTATAACATCGACATCTCATCATTTTAATACCTAAAACATCGAACCCCTACAACACCCTTCTTAACATCTCACTATGATCATTGTTTAGTTACACAAAACCCTATCCCATTATTCTCACTGCTTTAGCTCAGTCTCTTGTTGCCAACGCTCTCTCATAATGACTCTCAATTTCGCTGCTAGTATAACAGAAGCCAAGCACAACAGCCATGCAAATAGCAGCTTTTCAAACTAAATCAACAATGTCACTATTTACCCGTAGACAGTCATCCTTCGTTAAAGTAAAGACGCATAAATTCATTTTCGATCTAAAATGTATTTTAGGCGATTGGGAAATGATAAATGCAAGTTATATTAATTCCGTCATTTTATGAATTATTGTTTTATACTAAATAAAAAAATTGAACAAGAAAATAAACTCATATAGCCTCTTGAAATAAGCCCAAATGATGAAGGATAATGTTATTGGACAAAAACAAAAAGGGTTAAGAAAAATGCAATTTTATCCATCACAGAAAATAATATTATAATTTTTGAGCTAACAATAAATTGTTGTTACAGAAAATTTTTAAGTTCAACAAAATTTTTGTTGATATAACAAAATATTTGTTGATATAACAAAATTGGTTGCTAAAGTGACTAAAATCGTAATTGTATTTACAAATTACGTTGTTAGCTCAAATTCAAACATAATTTTAATTGTATTGACAATCAAATTAATTGATATTTTTTGTGTGATTAAAACTTAATCAATTAAAAAAATAAATAATGCGATTTATGTACAATAATACCCTGTTCCACAGTGTGGCGCAGGGTACAAAAACAAATCTGGTATGTTCACGAAAATTTTCATAACCCAATTTTTTTTGGGGGAGATTTGTGAATTTATTGCAGTTTTATAAAAAATATATATTCTGTTTTTGGAATTATTAACTCTCATTATTCCTTTTGCTAATGACATCACCCACTTACAGATGCTAAGCAAATAACATTCCCTGCAGTCACAGTGTACAATCCTGCCAGACATCGTTATAGGATATCCCTATTACAGACGCTAAAAAATATTTAAATAAATATAGAGGTAAATTATTTTTATAAACATTCTTAGAAGAAATAAGAAGTAACATTACAAAACTGTTATTTTTAATGGCTTCCACCACACTCTCCTCAACTCACTACTACGATCATTGTTTAGTTATACAAAACCCTATCCCTTTATTCTCACTGCTTTAGCTCAATCTCTTCTACACGCAAAGAAAAAAAAAAACGTTTGGAAAACGTGTACCGAAAACGCTTTTCTTTTGTTAGAGTTTTTTGAATTGCTTCGAAAATTTTAAACTTTTATCACCAAAAAAATTCGTTTGTTACAAAATTTTTATTTTTTCAATAAAAAAAGTTATTTTTGAAACAACAACAGAGTCCATATCGTTTATATCAAACACTGTTCTTTTCCGATTTTAGGTCTTTAATAAGACACATTTTACAGTTCAAAATTTAATATAGTACAATGTAATGTTGAACATGTTTTCGGAATCTTCCGAACATATGTGGAATGTATGTAAAAAAAAAAAAAAAAAAACTTTGGTCGCAGCAGGGATCGAACCCACGACCCTTGGCATGAGAGTCGGACGTAGCAACCACTGCTCCACGGTGCCAAACTAAATGTTTGTTTCTGTTAAATAAACTTTGTTTATTCGGTTCGTGGGCGCCACAAGGTATGCTATATAAATATAACTTATATGGATAATTATCTATTGATGACCATAACAGGTACATAGCTCAGTGGTTAGTGTGTTGGCTTACAAAGTGCATGGTCCGCGGTTCGATTCTCCGTCCAGGCGAAAGGTAAAAAAAATAAAAATTTATAAATTCGTATAATTTCTCTACATTGTTGGTATTACAGAAAAAGTTGTTAAGAACTAAAAAACTTCGTGGAAGTGAGAAAGATGTGAGGGAAAATGCAATTAGCCAGAATTTTTTTTTTTTTTTGAGTTAGTCTTTGTGAAATTGTTTTAACATCCTGGAAAAGAATAAACGTTTATCACAAAAAGTATATACTTTTCTTCCAAATACACTTCCTTACAGCGAAAAGCAAATGAGAAACGAACTTTGTTTGTCTAAAATTTCGTTTGGGAGGAAAGAATTATTTTTTTGCGTGTAATGACTCTCAATTTTGCTGTAAGTATAGCAGCAGCTAAACACAATACAGACACAGCCATCCAAACAACTGCTATTCAAAGGTATAAAGCTATTAACTCTCTTTAAATTAATCGGGTTTCACTTTATAGAAGAAACCTTTAAAATTTGGAATTTTTTTTCTATTTAATTACTAATTAATTAATTTAATTTGGGAAAATTTTATAAAGAAAATTTTGTCAGAATTTTATTACTAAAGAAAATTTTGTCACAATTTTATTTATAAAGAAAATTTTGTCAAAGTTTTATTACTAAAGAAAATTTTGTCACAATTTTATTTATAAAGAATTTTTTGTCAAAGTTTTATTTATAACAAAAATTTTGTCAAAATTTTATTTATAAAGAAAATTTTGTCAAAATTTTATTACTAAAGAACATTTTGTCAAAATTGTATATCTATAGAAAATGTTGTCAAAATTTTATTACTAAATAACATTTTGTCAATTTTTTTTTCTTTTTTTTTCTATGCAATATGATTTGTATAGAAAAATTTTATTTCCATGGAAAATTTTGTTAAAATTTTATTTCCTTAGAAAATTTGGTCAAAATTTTATTTTTATAGAAAATATTTTATTTCTAAAGAAAATTTTGTCAAAATTTTATTTCTATAGAAAATATTTTATTTCAAATAGAAAATTTCGTCAAAATTTCTTATCTGTAAAAAATTTTGTCATTGTTTTATTTCTAAAGAAAATTTTGTCAAAATTTTATATCTATAAAAATGTTGTCAAAACTATTATTTCTATACAAAATTTTGTCAACATTTTATTTCTTTAGAAAATTTTGTCAAAACTTTGTCCATAGAAATTTTTGAAAAATTACCGATTTTACAGAAAATGGACCAAAATCAACCAAATTCCATTGGGTCTGACTATCGGACCAAATTTGAAAAATTTTTGGACCAAAATGGCAACCCTGGTCTCTTGTTAGCAACGCTCTCACAATGACTCTCAATTTCAATGCTAGTATAACAGAAGCCAAACCCAATACACACAACAACAGATATTCAAACTATCGCAACTACAACAATATTGAAAGAAAAATGTGTTTTTTCCCACTAAAACTTAATTCATTTAAAAAAATAATGCTATCTTAAATAATAATATTGTAAAATATCTTTTGTTTGCTAATAAAATTGATACAGCGCAAAATTATGACATGAGCTGCATGGTGGTGGGTACTTAAAATTCGGCCTGACTGATCTTAGGGTTATTTTTCAAAATCTTGTTAAATATTTTTAAAGAACATGAAGCCTAGTTTAGGTTGCCGAATATTCTTTTTCGAAAACATAATACGAACATCTTTCTATTCTAAATTCCTCAACAAAACTGTACGAAAACGCCCAAACATCTGATGGGTGTTGTTGTTATCTTTCGTAATAGGATAAGAATATATTCATGCACATGAAGTCCTTTTTCCAAAAACAGGACAAGGGACAAAGGCTAAAAAAAAATTGTTTTGTTTTTAATAATAAACGAATCTTAAATGAAACTGCACAATGATGTACCATAAATGGGTGAAAATAACATCAGCAGCCAACAACGATAAGCGGGTGTATGCTGATCCTGATTCTGATGATGATGACGTCTACCAAATGCTGGTGATGCCAACAACAACAACAACAAAACAGCCAATAAAAACAACACTCATGAAATGAAGAGAATCAAATAAATGCTGCATACGTACAACTACAAATACAAATAAAGACATTGATATACCAACCATGACAATAGTAAATCCAAAGACCACTACTAGTCCACAGAAAATGTAACCAGAAAAGGGGTGAAACTTTCCTCTCCCCTCAGCCACAAGCGGCAGAGTATATGGGAGAAGTGCGAAAACTCTAAATCCTACAAGACCTTTTGTGTATTCTAAAGGCGAGAAAAATGGGAATCCTTATAAAAAGAAAAAAACCAAAAAGGTTGTGCAAAACAAAATGAGCTGAAGAAAATATTGGGAGGGAAACAAATAACACAAAATAATGAGTTGATGTCTCCCGCCAGTTCGCCTTTTGCATAGTCAAGTCGCAGGCAATAAACTTAGCCAAAGGATGCATACAGAGTTCTAGGAGCTCTGATAAATTTGTATGAGAATATAAGGCACTATGCTTAGGAATATTGTGGTGCTAAGACTACCAACGTCATTATTGCTTTTGTTGTTGTTGGTTTTTTGTAGTTTTTTTTTTAGTATATTCGTATTAGTGTTTAGTCCTTCATCCCCATCAACATAAACATCAACATGGTGGTGATAAACGTGTTGATGATTATCCTCAACTATGGTATATAGTATATGGAAATGTGGTTAGAGTGCTAAAAACCATGTTAGTTTTATAGGTGGGTGTAATCAGTTAGGGATGAATTTCTAGAATTTATGGAATGATCCATGATTTATGGATGTGGGAGTTGCTGTTAGGGCCAGTGTGGCAAGTTTTACAATCACATCATGGATAAATATCCCCAGCGACACCTTCACGTCGTGGATTACATGGCCATTGGGAGACCTATGCGGTCTGGTTCTTCTGCTAAAGCAGTGAGAAATTGATTAATATTGTAATTTATTTTGCGCCTATCTTAGAGCTTTTTCCCACAGTTTGGGCTCCAGAAGGAGTATCCCTATTTTTGGATTTTCTCCTGCTATTTCTCTTTGGTCTTTGTTCGGATTATATGAGCCCCAGCGTTGTCACAATGAATTTTTATTTTGGACCAATATTTTTCCACAATTGGACCAAAATTCGTACCAGCGGACCATTTTTCCAAATTAAATTAATATGATTTAAAAAATAAAAATTTTCCAAAATTTTCTATGGAAATAAAATTTTGACTAAAAATTTTATGAAAATAAAATTTTCATAAAATTTGCTATGGAAATTAAATTTAGACAACATTTTCTACGGAAATAAAATTTTCACAAAATTTTCTATACGAATGAAATTTTGACAAAATATCCTAAAGAAATGAAATTTTGACAAAATTTGCAATAGAAATGAAATTTTGATAAATTTTTTTATTGAAATGAAATTTTGACAAAATTTGCTATAGAAATGAAATTTTGATAAAAAAAATTTCTATAGACATACAATTTTGACAAAATTGTCTATAGTACTGAAATTTTGACAAAATTTTCTAAAAAATAAAATTTGGACAAAATTATCAAATGATCTAAAATTTTACCAAATTTTCTACAGAAATAAAATTTTGACAAAATTTTCTATAGAAATAAAATTTTGATAAACAATTTCTATAGACGTAAAATTTTGACAACATTTTCTATAGAAATAACATTTTGACAAAATATCCTAAAGAAATGAAATTTTGACAAAATTTTCTAAGAAATAAAATTTTGATAAAAATTTTTCTATAGACATAAAATTTTGACATTTTCCATAGAAATAAAATTTTGACACAAATTTTGAAAAAATATCCTAAAGAAATGAAATTTTGACAAAATTTTCTAAGAAATAAAATTTGGACAAAATTTTCTATAGAAATATAATTTTGTCAAAATTTTATACAGAAATAAAATGTTGATAAAAAATTTTCTATAGATATAATGTTTTGACAAAATTTTCTATAGAAATAAATAAAAATAAAAATTTTGAATAGAAATAAAATTTTTCCAAAATTTTTCTTCGATAGAAAATTTTTTCAAATTTTTATTTCTATTTATTTCTATAAAAAAATTTGTTAAAATTGTATGTCTATGGAAAATTTTACTTCAATACAAAATTTTGTCAAAATCTTATTTCTCTAGAAAATTTTTTCAAAATTTTATTTTTAATTCTATAGAATATTTTGTGAAAATTTTATTTCTGTAGAAAATTTTGTCAAAATTTTAATTCATTAAAAAATTTTGTCCAAATTTTATTTCTTAGAAAATTTTTTATATCAAAATTTCATTTCTATAGAAAATTTTGTCAAAATTTTATTTCATTAGAAAATTTTGTTAAAATTTTAGTTCATTAGAAAATGTTGTCAAAATTTTATTTTTTAATTCTATAGACAAATTTTGTCAAAATTTTATGTCTATAGAAAATTTTTTATCAACATTTCATTTCTATAGGCAATTTTGTCAAAAATTAATTTCGTAAAAAAATGTTGTCAAAATTTTATGTCTATAGAAAATTTTTTATCAAAATTTCATTTCTATAGAAAATTTTGTCAAAATTTTATTTCATTAGAAAATTTTGTTAAAATTTTAGTTCATTACAAAATTTTGTCAAAATTTTATTTTTTAATTCTATAGACAAATTTTGTCAAAATTTTATTTCTATAGAAAAATTTGTCAAAATTTTACTTCAATAGAAAATTTTGTCAAAATTTTATTTCTATAGAAAATTCTGTCAAAATTTTACTTCAATAGAAAATTTTGTCAAAATTTTATTTCTATAGAAAATTTTGTCCAAATTTTATTTTTTAATTCTATAGAATATTTTGTGAAAATTTTATTTCTGTAGAAAATTTTGTCAAAATTTTATTTCTTAGAAAATTTTGTTAAAATTTCATTTCTATAGACAATTTTGTCAAAATTTAATTTCTTAAAAAAATGTTGTCAAAATTTTATGTCTATAGAAAATTTTTTATCAAAATTTCATTTCTATACAAAATGTTGTTAAAATTTTATTTCTATAGAAAATTTTGTCAAAATTTTATTTCATTAGAAAATTTTGTCAAAATTTTATTTTTTAATTCTACAGACAAATTTTGTCAAAATTTTATTTCTATAGAAAATTTTGTCAAAATTTTACTTCAATAGAAAATTTTGTCCAAATTTTATTTCTATAGAAAATTTTATTAAAATTTTATTGTTTAATTCTAAAGAATATTTTGTGAAAATTTTATTTCTGTAGAAAATTTTGTCAAAATTTTAATTCATTAGAAAATTTTGTCCAAATTTTATTTCTTAGAAAATTTTGTCAAAATTTAATTTCTTTCAAAAATGTTGTCAAAATTTTATGTCTATAGAAATTTTTTTATTAAAATTTCATTTCTATAGAAAATTTTGTCAAAATTTTATTTCATTACAAAATTTTGTTAAAATCTTAGTTCATTTGAAAATTTTGTCCAAATTTTATTTTTCCGAATATTGTGTAAAATTTCATTTCTATAGGCAATTTTGTCAAAATTTTATTTCTATCTAATATTTTGTCAAAATTTAATTTGAAAATTTTATCTAAATTTTATTTCAAAAATTTATGTTTATAGGAAATTTTTATCCAAATTTTATTCCCGTAGAAAATTTTGTCAAAATTTTATTTCTGTAGAAAAGTTTGTTAAAATATTAGTTCATTTGAAAATTTTGCCCAAATTTTATTTCTTAGAAAATTTTGTCAAAATTTCATTTCTATAAAAAATCTTGTCAAAATTTTATGTTCTTAGAAATTTTTGTATCAAAATTTTATTTCTATAGAAAATGTTGTCGAAATTTTATTTCTATAGAAAATTTTGTTAAAATTTTATGTCTATAGAAAATTTTTATCAAAATTTTATTTCTATAAGAAATTGTGTCAAAATTTATTTCTATAGAAAATTTTGTCAAAATTTCATATCTATACAAAATTTCAAAATTTTATGTCTTTAACAAATTTTTTACCAAAATTTTAGTTCTATAGAAAATTTTGTCAAAATTGTATGTCTATAGAAAATTTTTATCAAAATTTTCTTTCTGTAGAAAATTTTGTTAAAATTTTATTTCTTAGAACATTTTGTCAAAATTCTATTTCTATACAAAATTTTGTCAAAATTTTATTTCTGTAGAAAATTTTTTTAAAATTTTATTTGTTAGAACATTTTGTCAAAATTTTATTTCTATGGAAAATTTTTTCAAAATTGTATGTCTATAGAAAATTTGTACCAAAATTTTATTTCTTAAGAAAATTTTGTTAAAATTTTATTTCAAAGAAAGTTTTGTCAAAATTTTATTTCTATGGAAAATTTTGTCAAAATTTTATGTCTATAGAAAAATTTTTTTTATCAAAATTTTATTTCTATAGAAAATTTTGTCAAAGTTTTATTTCTATAGAAAATTTTGTCAAAATTTTATTTCTATAGAAAATTTTGTCAAAATTTCATTTCGATAGAATTTTTTTCAAAATTCCATTTCTCTTTCAGCAATACTCTTAGGAGCTTATATGCATTGATCGGATATACAGATACCATGCCAATGAGTTATATTATTTTTTTATTGTTAAAACGATTAACCGGAGAATTTTACATGATAAGAATCTTGCAAAATTAATATATACAACCTTGTCTTGTTGTACAGCTAATCACTAACTAATTGAATAAAATTGCAGTCTGGATTGCAAAAAGATTTTCCTGTTATCTCATTTTGGTCTTATTTTGCTTAGTTCGCATTATCGGAGAATCTACTCTAAGAGCATTTCTCTTTCTGCGATTCATCTGGGAGCTTAGTCACATGGCTCGCATGTGAAGAGAGCATACCAATGAGTTATGTTATTTTCTTTATTGTTCAAACGATTCAAATCGCAAAATTGTACATGATGAGAATACTGTAAAATTAACATTAAATAATATAAGGAAAATAAATAAAATTACAATCTGGATTGCAGAAAGATTTTCCTGCTATGTCTTTTTGGTCTTGTTTGCTTAGTTCGGTTCTTTTAAAATTACAACTAAGATTATTCTCACTCCGTCTGTCTTCCAATTCCTCCATTCATGTGCACACATATTTCAGCCCAGCCTTACTTACTTAGTTTATCATATTAAGCCTAACCATCATATCATTACATTTTAACTGATTTACATCATCTTTGCACTTCAAATATTCTCAAACTACAATTTACCCTGAACTCATTTCTTACATGCACTACAAATCAAATTCTAACAAATTAATATGAAATTAGTTGACCTAGTTTTCCGTGGTAACCTCATTCGTCAAATTTTGAATTGTTTGCAAAAATCTTAGAATTTCTAATTTTATTAACTCTTGGTTAATTTGGAAAATTTATTCACAGTAAAGAACTAGCATTAAGTAGGTAAACTTCTGCATACACTTCCAATGCCAAATCTCATTAAACCTACCGGAGTGGTTTTAGCACACAACAAACAAACAACTCAAAAAGTTGTTGTGCAAAAATTAAAGAGAAAGGAATGGGGATTTTTGTGAATTAAAAGAACACATAGATGGGTTTTAGCAAATAGACACTTATACACGCACACACATACACTCACAAACACCCAGAGATATCAGCCCTTGGCCATAGTTTTACGCTTGTCCAAAGATAAAGAATGATTATGATGATACGAACGATAAGTGTAGGGAGGTAGAGATAGTGAAGAGAGTTTAAAAAAAAATATTCTTTTTCAGAGGAATGCAGCAATAATGGTCCTTGTTTCCAGACTCCTGCTTACTTTGTACAAACAAAAAACTAAAACAGAAATGTGAGAATAGCTTTGGAGAAAAAAAAATATGAGCTTAAAAACTGAAATGAAACTAAACTGAAGTCAAAAAGGGAATATAAATTGCCACTTAAGTCCTTGTTGCTGGTTACGTGGCTGTTATTGTGAGAAATGTGGTATATACTAAGTGAGTGTGTTTGTATCTTGTTGATGAGTACACCATAGAGAGACATAATCGCACACACACACATTATGTTTAGATAACAACGTTGGTACCACAAAAAAGACACACACACACACAACTCCCATGGAAATGCATAAACATCAACAAGAGCATGAGAGTAGCTGAGCAAGGGAGAGAGGTAGTGAAACAGCTAAAATAATCACTCATATATAAGCTACATTATAAAGAGCAAGAGATATGCAAAAACAAACTCTAACATGTACAATTAGATAAACTTCTCCATATATCGGATCTCTCGTTGCCCATTGCAAAGACCATGCCAGGAGCCAAAGAAATTTCTAGAGGTTTGTCAGTTTGTTCAATGGAGAGAGCGTAGAATAGAGTTTGAAATATGGACCACAAAAGTGGTTTCGTGAGACACGAAATACTTAAGCATGAACTCTTCATTAAATCGTGGCAAAACACATGTGAGTTTCTATGCATAGTTCGTTGACTTATTTTAAAAAAGGAATTTCGTATGCAAGGATTTACTTTTGAATAGATAAAAAATATAATAACAAAACCTTAACAAAAGTCCTACATTCCACATTTTTGAGGGACATTTTTGAATTAAAAAGAAAAGAGAGGCCGAATATTATATAGACTCCAACACGAAATAATTAGGCTAAAGCCGACTATCAAAAACCTTTTTCGGAACTTTGACAACATTTTCTATGGAAATAAAATTTTGTCCAAACATTTTTGTAGAAATAAAATTTTAAGAAAATTTTTCTATGGAACTAAAATCTTGGCAAAATTTTCTATGGCAATAAAATGTTGACCTATGCAAATACAATTTTGACCAAAATTTTTTATGGAAATAAAATTTTGAGAAAATTTTCTATGGAAAAAAAATTTTGACAAAATTTTCTATGGAAAAAAATTTGCCAAAATACTCTACTCGTATGGAAATAAAATTTCGAAATAATTTTCTATACAAATAACATTTTGACAAAATTTTTGATAGAAATAAAATGTTGACATAAATTTCTATGGAAATAAAATTTTGACAAAATTGTTTATGAAAATAAAATGTTGACAAAATTTGCTATGCAAATAAATTTTGACAAAATTTTCTATGGTAGTAAAGTTTTGACAAAAGTTTCTTTGGAAAACAAAAATTGCAAATATATATAATTTTTTACAGGATAAAAATTTTGCCAAAATTTCCTATGGGAATAAAATTTTGTCCAACCATTTTTATAGAAATACAATTTTAACAAACTAAAGTCTTGACAAAATTTTCTATGGAAATAAAATTTTGACCACATTTTTTATGGAAATAAAATTTTGACAAATTTTTCAATGAAAATAAAATTTTGACCAAAATTTTTTTTGGAAATAAAATTTTGACAAAATTTTCTATGGGAAAAAAATTTGACAAAATTTTCTATGGAAAAAAATTTTCCAAAATACTATACTCGTATGGAAATAAAATTTCGAAATAATTTTCTACACAAATTACATTTTGACAAAATTTTGACAAAAATTTCTACGGAAATAAAATTTTGACAAAATTTTCTATGGACATAAAATTTTGACAAAAATTTTTATTTAAATAAAATTTTGACAAAATTTTCTACGGAAATAAAATTTTGACATTGAAACTTTCTATGGAAATAAAATTTTGATAAAATTTTCTGTGAAAATAAAATTTTGACAAAATTTTCTATTAAAACAAAATCTTGACAAAATTTTCTATGGAAATAAAATTTTTGACAAAATTTTCTATGGAAATAAAATTTTTGACAAAATTTTCTATGGAAATAACATTTTGACAAAATTTTTGATGAAAATAAAATTTTGACAAAAATTTCTATCGAAATAAAATTTTGACAAAATTTTTTATGAAAAAAAAATTTGACATAGAAACTTTCTATGGAATTAAAATTTTGATAAAATTTTCTGTGAAAATAAAATTTTGACAAAATTTTCTATTAAAATAAAATCTTGACAAATTTTCTATGGAAATAAAATTTTTGACAAAATTTTCTATGGAAATAATATTTTGACAAAATTTTCTATGGAAATAAAATTTTGACAAAATCTTCTATGGAAATAAAATTTTGACAAAATTTTCTATGAAAATAAAATTTTGATAAAATTTTCTATGAAAATACAATTTTGATCAAAATTTTTTATGGAAATAAAATTTTGACAAAATTTTCTATGGAAAAAACATTTTTTGACAAAATTTTCTATGAAAAAAAAAATAATTGCCAAAATATTCTTTGGAAATAAAATTTCGAAATAATTTTCTATATAAATAACATTTTGACAAAATTTTCTATGGAAATAATATTTTGACAGAATTGTCTATGGAAAATTTGTCAAAATAGTTTATGGAAATAAAATTTCGACATAATTTTCTAGGGGATTAAAATTTTGACAAAATTTCCTATGGAAATAAAATTTTGACAAAATTTCCTATGGAAATAAGATTTTGACAAAATTTCCTATGGAAATAAAATTTTGACAAAATTTTCTATGAAATTAAAATTTTGACAAAATTTTCTATGAAATTAAAATTTTGACAAAATTTGCTATTAAAATAAAATCTTGACAAAATTTTCTATGGAAATAAAATTTTGAGAAAACTTTCTATGGAAATAAAATTCTGACAAAATTTTCTATGGAAATAAAATTTTGACAAAATTTTCTATGGAAATAAAATTTTGACAAAATTTTCTATGAAAATAAAATTTTGACAAAATTTTCTATGAAAATAAAATTTTGACAAAATTTTCTATGAAAATAAAATTTTGACAAAATTTTCTATGTATCACATTTCTAAGCTATGCAACATAATAACATAGAATGTTCTTTACCGAAAAAGGTCCAAGATGTACGTTTGAAGATATTATATCTGACATAAATGTGGCTAGTTCAGATTAAGAATTTTTTATATTGTAGGATTTTACACGGCTTCTTTATGTTCTCTTCTAAATACTCATATTAAAATATCGCCTCCCACGAAAGCGAGAAATAATATATAATTCATTTTTAGAACTGTTACTTTCTTTTACTGAGAGATGTGTTAGTTATCTATGTGAGAAAGTAAATTTGAGAGTCATTGCGATGGATCATTTATATGTTAGTTCTCTATAAGGGGAACTAAATTTAAGAGTCATTGGGAGAGCAGTAGATTGCTTGTGAGCAGTAGATTGAGCTAAAGCATTGCAGCACTAAAATTGTACTTTGAAACTGCATTAGATGGTTGGGTACAATTGAAAGTCGTTGGGAGAGGATTGCTTGTGAGCAAGAGATTGAGATTGAGAAGTAATTGCAGCACTAAAATTGTTTTTTGGAAATGCATTAACATAGATGGGTGGGTACGAATGAACGGGTTTGTTAGTGTTAAAATTATCGAAATAAAATTATATTTTACGAAAATAAATTTAATTCCGAAAATGAAAAATAAACGAAGGAAATTCTCTTTGATTTGCATTTTCACTATTTGTAGATGATTTTAAAAATAAATAAAAGGTGAAACAATAAAAATTAAACAAAACACCATGAAAATGCGAAATTTAATTATAAGGAAAATTTTCTCTTTACGAAAAACACAAAACAAATTAACAGAAAATTGATTTTTGGAACGGGGACATATTTTTTTGCTAAAGGGGATTGGTCATCTTTATGTTAATTACCCAGGTGGGGAAATAGGTTTGAGAAACATTGGAAAAAACTAGAGTCTGAGCAAGAGAATGAGTTATATAAAGTAAAAAAAAAAATTACTACAAAAACCGCAAAAACGCGAAATTTAATTTTAACAAAATTTTCTCTTTACGAAAACCACAAAAGGAAATGCCACAAGATTATTTTTGAACTGATACATTCATTTTAGATGAGATGGATGAGTCATCTATATGTTAGTTAGACATGTGGGGAAGTAAGTTTGAGAGTCATAGGGGGAGAAATGCTTGTGGGCAAGAGAGTGTATTAAACCATATAATTTCCAAATAAATTAAAGATTCAAATTCTGATTTGACTAATTGGGAGAGAGAGAGCGAGTTAACGCACCAGCAGCAACAAGATTGAACTCACGGTTAGATTAGGTTAAAGTGGCAGCCCGATTAAGTTTCAGGCTCACTTACCACATTAACTAAAAACACCTATTACATATGGACACTTCTAGTTTTAACCGCTGAACCTTCTCGATTATTTTCTTATGGTGAACCAACCAGATTGCTCCAAAAACATTAGCAGACTGCTTAAGTTAACGTTTTCCACGTCCGCCAGTAATCTAAAGCTATATGCCCCTAAAATTCATGGTTACTTCTCGTACCAATAATAATCTACCAAAAGTTTAAAGAAAATTTTACCACAAATCTACCAAAGTTTACATACTTTTTTTTGCAGTTTCTATTCAAAATTTTGTGGTTAGTATGAAAAAAACGTTTTTTCGAATTTATGAATTATTTCTCCAAAAAGCGAACATTTTTTGGTAGTCCTTGCATTGCAAATATGTCAAATTTTATATGTTTTAGCGATTTTAGCTTTCACAACCATGCGAAAGTTACTACTTCTATCAAGGACTTTGGTAGTATGAAATAACACGCAAATTAAAATTTTTAAAGGCATTCAACCATCCAACCATTTTGCAGTCTATAGGGCTTTGCCCAAATAAATTTGACAAACATTCTTTTCCTCTGTTGGGTAAGCTACACTTGTAGTTTAGTCAATGCATGGTTTTGAGCTGAAATCAAAAACAACAACAGACTTTGAATTTATATGAAATGTTCTCAAAATTTTATTTCTACAGAAACTTTTCTCAAAATTTTATTTCTATAGAAAATTTTCTCAAAATTTTATTTCTATAGAAAGATTGGTCAACATTTTATTTCCACAAGTTTTTTTTTCAATTTTGTCTAGATTTTATTCCTCTAGAAAATATTATCAAAATTTTATTTCTGTAGAAAGTTTTGTCAAATTTTATTTTTATAGAAAATTTTCTCACAATTTTATTCCTATGGAAAATTTTCTAAAAATTTTATTTCTATACAAAATTTTCTCAAATTTTATTTCTATAGAAAACTTCCTCAAAATTTGATTTTTATAGAAAATTTTTTCAAAATTTTAGTCATCTAGAAAATGTCCCCAAAATTTTATTTCTATAGAAAATTTTCTCAAAATTTTATTCCTCTTGAAATTTCCTAAAAATTTTATTTCTATAGAAAAATTTCTCAAAATTTTATTCCACTGGAAAATTTTCTAAAAATTTTATTTCTATACAAAATTTTCTCAAATTTTATATTTGAATTTATTATTCTATAGAAAATTTTCTCAAAATTTTATTTCTATAGAAAATGTTTTCAAAATTTTATTCATCTAGAAAATGGTTCAAAATTGTATTCCTCTAGAAAATATTCTCAAAATTTTATTTCTGTAGAAAATTTTCTCAAATTTTATTTCTATAGAAAATTTTCTCAAAATTTTATTCCTCTGGAAAATTTTCTACAAATTTTATTTCTATACAAAATTTTCTCAAATTTTATTTCTATAGAAAATTTTCTCAAAATTTCATTTCTATAGAAAATTTTTTCAAAATTTTAATCATCTAGAAAATGTCCCCAAAATATTATTTCTATAGAAAATTTTCTCAAAATTTTATTCCTCTGGAAATTTTCTAATAATTTTATTTCTATAGAAATTTTTCTCAAAATTTTATTCCACTGGAAAATTTTCTACAAATTTTATTTCTATACAAAATTTTCTCAAATTTTATATTTGAATTTATTATTCTATTGAAAATTTTCTCAAAATTGTATTTCTATAGAAAATTTTTTCAAAATTTTATTTTCATAAATTTTTATTCAGTCAATATTTTATTTCTATAGAAAATTTTGTGAACATTTGATTTCTGTAGAAAATTTTATCAAAATTTCATTTCTGTAGAAAATTCTCTGAAAATTTTATTTCTATAGAAAATTTTCTCAACGACCTTGCATACTCAAGGTCGTGGGTTCGATTCCTGCTTCGACCGAACACCACAAAGTTTTTCAGCGGTGGATTATCCCACCTCAGTAATGCTGGTGACATTTCAGAGAGTTTCAAAGCCTCTCTAAGTGGCTTCACTGCAATGTGGAACGGCGTTCGGACTCGGCTATAAAAAGGAGGTCCCTTGTCATTGAGCTTAACATGGAATCAGGCAGCACTCAGTGATAAGGAAGAAGTTCACCAATGTGGTATCACAATGGACTGAATAGTCGAAGTGAGCCTGATACATCGGGCTGCCACCTAACCTAACCTAACCTAACCTACTATGAAAAAGCATGTCCCTGTCCCTGGAGCCATTGGTTTTATTAAGATTCGTAATAGTTTATGAATAGATGCTGTATTGTAATCGATGGTGACTAGAACAATATGAAAATTTTGTGATATTTTCGTTAAAACTATATGGCAACCCTGGTTAACAGATTTAACATTTCCGTTTATCAATTCGATTTTCTGCACTGTTGCTTTATTTAAGTCATCACCATATTGGTGCTTTTGTCTAACCGCTAGCTTTGTTAGGTTTTTGTTTCTTTTTTTCTTCGCTCTTTTATATTCATAGTCAGTCGAATGTGATTTCGAAATCCTTTTCCAATTTAGTTCGTTTTTGGTAACAATTTTGAGTGCTGGTGATGGGGTATTTTTTTGGGTTTGAGGAGGAGCCCATGAGGAAAGCGAAACAAAAAGGTTTAACCAACACACGTACAAATACTAACATGGTCTTAGAATTGCCACAGCATATATTCTTAGGTTGTCCATTTTGATGAGTGAATGTGTCCAATGTTTTTAGGGTAATCCTGTAATTTTTTTTTTGACGGGTGAGGGGGGGTGTGTGTTTTTGTTAGAGGTTTTCTTGTATTCGTGTAATTGTCCATAAGTGTTTATGGGCATGTCATGCCGACCACAGCAAAAAAACAAACACAATACAATGGAAACTACTATGCAAAAACGAAACAAAAAAAAACTACAACACATTTACAGACGGTTGCACTAAATTGCCCTGAGATGCTTAGTTTTTTTTCTATAAAAAATGTATAGCATACTTTAGGGCTTTAACAATGATGAATACCACACAATGGGTCTCTAGAATAGTTAAACAAACGCGAAAAAGTTGCAAAAAAGTCAATTGGAAGTGATTTTATGAGATCCTACATCAAACCTATTACCGAATAGGTTCTTAACAACGAGTGCTGCCCAAATTTTATGTTTAGCTCAATTATAAGGAGCACCCTTTTTATAGCCAAGTCCTTTTATAGCCGGTGAAACCAATTTTAGAAACCCTGAAACATTCAGAAATGCCACCAGCATTCTATAGAAAATTTTTTCACAATTTTATTTCCCTAGAAAATTTCCTCAAAATTTAATTTCTATAGAAATTTGTCTCAAAATTTTATTGAAGATAGAAAATTTTCTCCAAATTTTATTCCTATAGGAAATTTTATAAAAATGTTATTTTCCAAAAAAATGTAATTTCTATAATATTTTCTAAAATTTTTATTGAGAGTAGACAATGTTCTGAAAATTTTCTCAAAATTTTATTTCAATAGAAACTTTTCTCAATATTTTATTTCTTTTTAAATTTTTTTAAAATTCTTTTTATTTTTTTTTTAATTTAATATTTGTCAAACATTTCTGAAAAATTTATTTGGGATGGAAATTTTGTCAAGATTTTATTTCTATAGAAAATTTTCTCAAAATTTTATTGAGAATAGAAAATTTTCTCAAAATTTTATTGAGAATAGAAAATTTTCTCTAAATTTTATTGAGAATAGAAAATTTTATTTAAATTTTATTGAGAATAGAAAATTTTCTCTAAATTTTAGAAAATTTTGTCAACATTTAGTGTTAATAGAACGCTTCTCAACGTTTTATTGAGAATAGAAAGTTGTCTCTAAATTTTATTTCTAGAAAAAAATTCTCCAAATTTTATTGAAAATTTTCGCAAAATTTTATTTCTATACAAAATTTTCTCAAAATATTATTGAGGAAGAAAATTTTGTAAAAATGTTATTTCTTTAGAAAATTTTGTCAAAAAATCATTTCTATAAAAAATTTTAGTTTCATAGCAAACATTCAAAAATGTCACCAGCATTCTATAGAAAATTTTCTCACAATTTTATTTCTCTAGAAAATTTCCCCAAAATTTAATTTCTATAGAAATTTTTCTCAAAATTTTATTGAAGATAGAAAATTTACTCCAAATTTTATTCCTATAGGACATTTTATAAAAATTTTATATTCCAAAAAAAAAAGTTAATTTCTATTGAATATTTTCTAAAAATTTTATTGAAAGAAGACAATGTTCTGAAAAATTTCTCAAAATTTATTTCAATAGAAACTGTTCTCAATATTTTATTCCTTTTTAATTTTTTTTTTAAGTTTTTTTTAAATTTTTTTAAAATTTAATATTTGTCAAGAATTTCTGAAAATTTTATTTGGCGTTCAAATTTTGTCAAAATGTTATTTCTATAGAAAATGTTCTCAAAATTTTATTTCTATAGAAAATTTTCTCAAAATTTTATTCAGACTAGAAAATTTTCTCAAAATTTTATTGAGAATAGAAAATTTTCTCTAAATTTTATTGAGAATAGAAAATTTTCTCTAAATTTTTATTCTATAGAAAATTTTGTCAACATTTTGTGTTAATAGAACGCTTCTCAACGTTTTATTGAGAATAGAAAATTTTCTCTAAATTTTATTTCTAGAAAAACAAATTCTCCAAATTTTATTGAAAATTTTTCCAAAATTATATTTCTATACAAAATTTTCTCAAAATATTATTGAGGAAGAAAATTTTGTAAAAATGTTATTTCTTTAGAAAATTCAAAAATTCATTTCTATAAAAAATTTTAGTTTCATAGCAAATATTCTCAAATTGTTAATTCTGTTGGAAACTTTGTTACTTCTATCGAAAATTTTATCAAAATTTTATTTCCATAGAAAATTTTGTCAAAATTTTACTTCTATAGAAAATTTTCTTACAATTTTATTAAGGAAGAAAATTTTTTCTAAAAATTTTATTTGTTTAGAAAACTTTGTCAAAAAACTTTTTTTTTACATTTGGTCAAATTTTATTTAATATAGCAAAATTTTTTAAATGTTTGTTCTTATAGAAAATTTTGTCAACATTTTATTTATATAGAAAATTTTGTTAAAATTTTATTCCAATAGAAAATTTTTTGAAAATGTTATTTCTATAGAAAATTTTGTCAAAATTTTATTTCTATAGAAAATTTTGTCAATATTTTATTTCTATAAAAAATTTTGTCAAAATTTTATTTCCGTAGAGAATTGTGTCAAAATTTTATTTCTATAAACATTTCTTAAAATTTTATTTCTATTGAAAATTTTGTCAAATTGTTATCTATATAGCAAATTCTTTTTAAATTTTTATTCTTATGGAAAACTTTGTCAAAATGTTATTTCTATACAAAATTTTGTCAAAATTTTATTTAAACAGAAAATTTCGTCAAAATTTTATTTCTATAGAAAATGTTGTCAAAATTTTATTTCCGTAGGGAATTGTGTCAAAACTTTATTTCCGTAGAGAATTGTGTTAAAATTTTATTTCCGTAGAAAGAATCTTGTCAAAATTTTATTTCCGTAGAGAATTGTGTCATCTATATATATAAAATTCAAATTATGTTTGTTTATTTGTTTGTTTGTTTGTTTGTTTATTTGTATGTTCCGGGTTGGCGCGAAAACGGCTGAACCGATTTACTTGAAACTTTCAGAGATCGTGGGGGGCACTCATGTGCTGAAAATAGGGTACCTCATTTTTTGACATATGGTCGCGGAGAGGAACCTCCCCTTTGTCCGACTTTTTGAAAATTGGACCAAAGTTGACCGATTTGCTTGAAATTTTCATTGAAGATTGGGGTTGGCATCTAGACAAAGATCCGTTACTTTTTATTTCGATATTTGGCGACGGAGGGGGGCCTCCCCTTTGTTCGACTTTTTTAAAGTACAGTGAAAAAACTAAAATTCTCTAAATTATCTGAGATTTACAGAAAACATGTGGTGAGGTTATGGAATTAATGTGGGGTACCTGATGATTTCATATGTGGTTGGGGAGGGAGACCTCCCCCTTGCCCCACTTTTTGAAACTTGGAACAAAATTATGCGATTTGCTTCAAATTTTCATTGAATGTTTGGGTTGGCATCTAGACAAAAATCCGCTACATTATTTTTCGGTATTTGGTCGGGGAGGGGGACCTCCCCTTTGCCGATTTTTTTTTTTTGAAAGTACAAACAAAACTAAACTCCCCCGACTGAAATTTTACGGAAAAAACGGGTTATGAAATTTATATCAGGTTCCTGACTTTTTAATAAAAATAAAAGGGCATAGGGAGACATCCGCTTCTCTTAAGTACATACAGAGAAACAATTAAACTTTACCGAGTTACTTGAGGACTGGGGAGAGGTTACGATATTAATAGTTGATACCTGATTTTGTGATATTTGGACGGAAGAGAGGCTTATAATTTGTTTGACATTTTCTGGGACGTTTACAAAAGATACGCTACATCACTTTTCGATATTTGGTCGGGAAGGAGGTCCTCCTCTAAAACTGCAAAAAAAAAATTAAGTTTTCTCGAAATTTACAAAAGCAGTGGGGGAAGGTTATGAACGAAGAGGAAACCTTCCCTGCCCCACACTTGAAGGAAAGTTTTAAGAATTTTCAGGGAAGGTTAGGGGTGCTATTCACTACGGTGTTTGTCGATATTGTATCGGGGAAAGTGACGTCCCTTTAAAACAATAGAGCAAGATTTAAACATCGCCGATCTACTTGAAATTTACAGGGAACGTGGGAGGAGGTGATTAAATTTATACATGATTTTTAAATTGGTATATGATTTTTCGATATCTGGTTGGGGAAGGGGAAAATTGAAATAAACTTTGTCGATTTACTTCGATAGAATTTATAGGGACCATTGAGTAGTTGCGAAATTAATATAGGGTACGTGATAGTCCGATATCAGGTCGGAGTGGTGCGAAGGTGGGGAGAGGGTGCCCTTTTGTCCGTTTTTTTTCTTAAATTGAAAGTAGAGGGTTGTCCATAAATGGGAACTCGGTACATAATTTTATGATTTTTGCACAGGCTTCTGTCAGACTTCTTTTTAGTAAAGAACTTAAATTTACATGAAATTGGTAGCCAACGTAGAGGGTACATCATTTTCCAACATTTTAGCAAATGTTAATGTGGTAAAATTTTTTACTACGTTTGCTTTTTCCGATTTATTGGATAATATAGTGCTTAATTTTCAGATTTAATTTTCAGATTTTCAGGAAAAGGATACCTTTCCTTGACAAACCACACTTAAAATTAACAAGAAATATAGAAGATTGTCCAACTACTTGAATACAGAACATTATTAAAAAAATTTGGAGGAAAGGGTACACCCTCTCCCGCCGTATTTGTACCTATAAACGAAAAATCAAGTAGTCCGATTTGTTTAAAAGAATTCAAATCTTTTCGAATTTGTTTTCAGCACGAAGGATATAGTTGACTAAGTTAACGCAAAATGTTCCTCCAAATACGCTTCGGAAGGCGCAGCGAAGCGGGCCGGGTTACGCTAGTATTTCTATAAAAATTTCTTAAAATTTTATTTCTATAGAAAATTTTGTCAAATTGTTATTTATATAGCAAATTCTTTTTAAATTTTTATTCTTATGGAAAATTTTGTCAAAATTTTATTTCAATAGAAAATTTTGTCAAAATTTTATTTCTATAGAAAATGTTGTCAAAATTTTATTTCTATAGAAAATGTTGTCAAAATTTTACTTCCGTAGGGAATTGTGTCAAAATTTCATTTCTATAGAAAATTTTGTCAAAATTTTATTTTTTGTCAAATTGTTATTTATATAGCAAAATCTTTTTAAATCTTTATTTTTATGGAAAATTTTGTCAAAATTTCATTTCTATAGAAAATTTTGTCAAAATTTTATTTCGATAGAACATTTCGTCAAAATTTTATTTCTATAGAAAATGTTTTCAAAACGTTATTTCCGTAGGGAATTGTGTCAAAATTTCATTTCTATAGAAAAATTTGTCAAAATTTTATTTCTATAAAAATTTCTTAAAATTTCATTTCTATAGACAATTTTGTCAAAATTGTATTTCAAGAGAAAATTTCGTCAAAATTTTATTTCTATAGAAAATGTTGTCAACATTTTATTTCCGTAAGGAATTGTGTCAAAATTTCATTTCTATAGAAAATTTTATCAACATTTTATTTCTATAAAAAATTTTTAAAATTTTACTTCTATAGAAAATTTTGTCAAAAATGTATTTCTATAGAAAATTTTGTCAAAATTGTATTTCTATAGAAATGTTTGTCAAATTTTTATTTATATAGCAAATTCTTTGTAAATTTTTATCCTTAAGGGAAATTTTGTCAAAATTTTATTTCAATAGAAAATTTTGTAAAAATTTTATTTCTATAGAAAATGTTGTCAAAATTTTATTTCTATAGAAAATGTTGTCAAAATTTTACTTCCGTAGGGAATTGTGTCAAAATTTCATTTCTATAGAAAATTTTGTCAAAATTTTATTTCTATAGAAAATTTTGTCAAATTGTTATCTATATAGGAAATTCTTTTTAATTTTGTATTCTTATGGAATATTTTGTCAAAATTTTATTTCTATAGAAAATTATGTCAAAATTTTATTTCAATAGAAAAATTTTGTCAAATTTTTATTTCCGTAGGGGATTGTGCCAAAATTTTATTTCCGTAGAGAATTGTGTCAAAATTTTATTTCTATAAAAATTTCTTAAAATTGTATTTCTATAAAAATTTCTTAAAATTTCATGTCTATAGAAAATTGTGTCAAAATTTCATGTCTATAGAAAATTTTGTCAAATTGTTATTTATATAGCAAATTCTTTTTAAATCTTTATTTTCATGGAAAATTTTGTCAAAATTTTATTTTTATAGAAAATTTTGTCAAAATTTTATTTCAATAGAAATTTCGTCAAAATGTTATTTCCGTAGGGAGTTGTGTCAAAATTTCATTTCTATAGAAAATTTTGTCAAAATTTTATTTCTATAGAAAATTTTGTCAAAATTTTATTTCTATAGAAAATTTTGTCAAAATTTTATTTCTATAGAAAATTTTGTCAAAATTTTATTTCTATAGAAAATTTTGTCAAAATTTTATTTCTATAGAAAATTTTGTCAAAATTTTATTTCTATAGAAAATTTTGTCAAAATTTTATTTCTATAGAAAATTTTGTCAAAATTATATTTCTATAGAAAATTTTGTCAAAATTTCATTTCTGTAGAAAATTTTGTCAAAATTTTATTTCTATAGAAAATTTTGTCAAAATTTTATTTCTAAAGAAAATGTTGTCAAATTTATATTTCCGTAGGGAAATGTGTCAAAATTTCATTTCTATAGATAATTTTGTCAAAATTTTATTTCTATATAATTGTATTTCTATAGAAACTTGTGTCATAATTTTATTTCTATAGAAAATTATTAAATGTAAATTTCTCTTTTGCCTTTACTTTCCAGATAACTTTTTCTAATTTAGAAAATTAATTTTTTCTTTTCAATGTCCCAGCTCCATATGTCCTATATCCTTTTTCATATCCTTTAGGGTAGTAAAAAGTAAAACACCAGCAGATTGTTTAAATGTCTTTTTGTGCAATGGGTTTAATTTAGCAAAAGTCTGGAAGAAAATTGTAAAGAAGAAAACAACGAAATAGAAGGCGGATTCTTAACAAAAAATCTGCACATACACATTTACCCACGAAAAAGAACCTCACACCCACAAAAAAGAACCAGAACAAAATAAAGTATACTTTTAAGCGCTATTTATCTAATAGAAGATAGTGTGAGGTTTTAGGCTTAGTGTCTAGATTAAGCAATGATGTTTTTATGTATTTGGCAAATCGTCTTATTTTAAGAATATGTAGGATATATAAATGTAGATGATAGTGTGAGTGGGCGGGGGAGGGAGGTAGATCTTTATATGGGGATGTGTTTTAGTAATTTGCCATTACTAACGCCCGTTTCCAAGTCATTTTAGTGCCTCCTACAGCAGGAAGC
The DNA here is from genome assembly GCF_050003625.1 of Haematobia irritans. Classification (NCBI taxonomy): domain Eukaryota; kingdom Metazoa; phylum Arthropoda; class Insecta; order Diptera; family Muscidae; genus Haematobia; species Haematobia irritans. Next base: position 31,876,087 of record NC_134398.1, read on the forward strand.
AAAATATATGGGACAGACTACAGGAGGGAACGGTCGGACAGACGGACGACTGAAAAAATAAACAATGAACTGACATCAGAACTTTTCGTCATGGCCGGTCATACCTAACAATTCTCCGGAAGCCTAAGTTTCTCAATAACTAAGATGTGGGTGATGGTGGTAATGGCCTTGAAAGGTTACACCCAGATTTGACACACAATTTCGGTTTTATTAAGTAATTTCAGTTCATTTGCTTATCTTTGGCATCATAATGATGAAACCGAATAAAATGGCTTCTTTAGGATTTTTTCGTCGTTTTTCCTTTATACCAGCCCCCCTGCCTTTTTGGGGATAACTGGTGACGCAAACACCACAGACAGATTCCCTAAGAATGTCAGAATAAGGCAGTTTCGTTTTAATCTAAACAATTTCATCTTTATTCGAGCAGAGGCAGCGAAGGGTGGCAAACACGGTTGCCACAGTTGGTAGAATTCTAGCAAAACTGGTAGTTTTTTAGTTTTTGGTAGATTTGCAGAATTCATGATGTCTTGGTAGATTTTGATAATTATTCCAAAATTTCGACAAAAATTTCTATATATATAAAATTTTAACAAAGCTTTCTATAAAAATAAAATTTTGATTACATTTTCTAGAGAAATAAATTTTTGACAACATTTGCTATAGAAATAAAATTTTGACAACATTTTCTATAAAAATACAATTTTGACAAAAATGTCTATAGAAATAAAATGTTAACAAAATTTTCTCAAGAAATAAAATGTTTGGCAAAATTTTCTATAGAAATAAAATTTTGACAAAATTTCCTATGAAATAAAATTTTTAGGTATACAATTTTGTCAAAGTTTTCAATAGAAATAAAATTTTGACAAAATGGCCTATAGAAATAACATTTTGACACTATTTTCTATAAATATAAAATTTTGAAAAATTTCCTTTAGAAATAAAATTTTGTTGAAAATTTTCCATAGAAATAAAATTTTGAAAAAATTTTCTATAAAAATAACATTTTGACAAAATTTTCTATAGCAATAAAAGTTTAACAAAATTGACTATAGAAATTTTGACAATATTTTCTACAGATATAAAAATTTGAAAAATGATCTATAGAAATAAAATTTTGTCGAATTTTGACAAAATTTTCTATTGATATGAAATTTCTAAAAATTTCCTATAGAAACAAAATTGTTGGCAAAATTTTCTATAGAAATAACATTTTGTGGAAAATTTTTTATAGAAATAAAATTTTGACAAAATTTCTATAAAAATAAAATTTTGTCAAAATTTCTATAAAAATAAAATTTTGACAAAATTTTCTTTTGAAATAAAAATTTGATAAAATTTTCTAAGAAATAAAATTTTGACAAAATTTTCTATAGAAATAAAATTTTCGTAAAATTTTCTATGGAAAAAAATGTTTGCAAAATTTTCCACAGAAATAAAATTTTGATAAAATTTCCTATAGATGTAAAATTTTGAAAAATTTCCCTTAGAAATAAAATTTTGTGGAACATTTTCTACAGAAATAAAATTTTCACAAAATTTTCTATAGACATAAACTTTTGACAAAATGTTCAATAGAAACAAAATTTTGTGGAACATTTTCTATAGAAATAAAATTTTCACAAAATTTTCAATAGATAAAAAATTTTGACAAAATTTTCAATAGAAATAAAATTTTGGCAAAATTGTCTATAGAAATAACATTTTGACAATATTTTCTATAGCTACAAAGTTTTGAAAAATTTCCTTTAGAAATAAAATTTTGATGAACATTTTCAATAGAAATAAAATTTTGAAAAAAATTTCTATAAAAATAAAATTTTTGGCAAAATTTGTGGAAAATTTTTTATTGAAATAAAATTTTGACAAAATTTCTATAAAAATAAAATTTTGACAAAATTTTCTTTTGAAATAAAAATTTGATAAAATTTTCTAAGAAATAAAATTTTCACAAAATTTTCTTTAGAAATAAAATTTTCGTAAAATTATCTATGGAAATAAAATTTTGACAAAATTTTCCATAGAAATAAATTGGTAGATTTTGCTAATTATTCCAAAATTTTGACAAAAATTTCTATATATATAAAATTTTAACAAAGCTTTCTATAAAAATTAAATTTTGATTACATTTTCTAGAGAAATAAATTTTTGACAACATTTGCTATAGAAATAAAATTTTGACAACATTTTCTATAAAAATACAATTTTGACAAAAATGTCTATAGAAATAAAATGTTAACAAAATTTTCTCAAGAAATAAAATATTTGGCAAAATTTTCTATAGAAATAAAATTTTGACAAAATTTCCTATGAAATAAAATTTTTAGGTATACAATTTTGTCAAAGTTTTCAATAGAAATAAAATTTTGACAAAATGGCCTATAGAAATAACATTTTGACACTATTTTCTATAAATATAAAATTTTGAAAAATTTCCTTTAGAAATAAAATTTTGTTGAAAATTTTCCATAGAAATAAAATTTTGAAAAAATTTTCTATAAAAATAACATTTTGACAAAATTTTCTATAGCAATAAAAGTTTAACAAAATTGACTATAAAAATTTTGACAATATTTTCTACAGATATAAAAATTTGAAAAATGTCCTATAGAAATAAAATTTTGTCGAATTTTGGCAAAATTTTCTATTGATATGAAATTTTTAAAAATTTCCTATAGAAACAAAATTGTTGGCAAAATTTTCTATAGAAATAACATTTTGTGGAAAATTTTTTATAGAAATAAAATTTTGACAAAATTTCTATAAAAATAAAATTTTGTCAAAATTTCTATAAAAATAAAATTTTGACAAAATTTTCTTTTGAAATAAAAATTTGATAAAATTTTCTAAGAAATAAAATTTTGACAAAATTTTCTATAGAAATAAAATTTTCGTAAAATTTTCTATGGAAAAAAATGTTTGCAAAATTTTCCACAGAAATAAAATTTTGATAAAATTTCCTATAGATGTAAAATTTTGAAAAATTTCCCCTAGAAATAAAATTTTGTGGAACATTTTCTACAGAAATAAAATTTTCACAAAATTTTCTATAGACATAAACTTTTGACAAAATGTTCAATAGAAACAAAATTTTGTGGAACATTTTCTATAGAAATAAAATTTTCACAAAATTTTCAATAGATAAAAAATTTTGACAAAATTTTCAATAGAAATAAAATTTTGGCAAAATTGTCTATAGAAATAACATTTTGACAATATTTTCTATAGCTACAAAGTTTTGAAAAATTTCCTTTAGAAATAAAATTTCATTTCATTTTCAATAGAAATAAAATTTTGAAAAAAATTTCTATAAAAATAAAATTTTTGGCAAAATTTGTGGAAAATTTTTTATTGAAATAAAATTTTGACAAAATTTCTATAAAAATAAAATTTTGACAAAATTTTCTTTTGAAATAAAAATTTGATAAAATTTTCTAAGAAATAAAATTTTCACAAAATTTTCTTTAGAAATAAAATTTTCGTAAAATTATCTATGGAAATAAAATTTTGACAACATTTTCCATAGAAATAAATTTTTGATAAAATTTCCTATACATGTAAAATTCTGAAAAATTTTCATAGAAATAAAATTTTGTAGAACATTTTCTATAGAAATAAAATTTTCACAAAAGTTTCTATAGATATAAAATTTTGACAAAATTTTCAATAGAAATAAAATTTCGTGGAAAATTTTCTATGGAAATAAAATTTTGAAAAAATTTTCTATAGAAATAACATTTTGATACTTTTTTCTATTGACATGAAATTTTTAAAAATTTCCTATAGAAATAAAATTTTGTTGAAAATTTTCTATAGAAATAAAATTTTTCATTCGTTTTGTTATTGTTGGTTTTGTTCTTAAAGCATTGTTGTTGTTTTTTTATTTCAGCTTAAAACCATACATTGACAAAACTACAAGTGTAGCTTAACCAACACAGGAAATTTTTTTTTATAGAAAATTTTTTATAGAAATAAAAGTTTAACAAAATTGTCTATAGAAATAATATTTTGACAATATTTTCTATAGATATAAAAATTTGAAAAATGTGCTATAGAAATAAAATTTTGTCGAAAATTTGCTATAGAAATAAAATTTTCTATTGATATGAAATTTTGAAAAATTTCCTATAGAAATAAAATCTTTGGCAAAATTTTTTATAGAAATAAAATTTTGACAAAATTTCTATAAAAATAAAATTTTGACAAAATTTTCTTTCGAAATAAAAATTTGATAAAATTTTCCATAGAAATAAAATTTAGACAAAATTTTGTGTAGAAATAAAATTTTGACAAATTTTTCTATGGAAAGAAAATTTTGAGGAGAATTTTCTATAGAAATAAAATGTTGACAAAATAAGATTTTTTTGTTGTTTTTTTTTGTTTGTGGTAAAATTTTCTTTTGAAATAAAAATTTGATAAAATTTTCTAAGAAATAAAATTTTCACAAAATTTTCTTTAGAAATAAAATTTTCGTAAAATTATCTATGGAAATAAAATTTTGACAAAATTTTCCATAGAAATAAAATTTTGATAAAATTTCCTATACATGTAAAATTCTGAAAAATTTTCATAGAAATAAAATTTTGTAGAACATTTTCTATAGAAATAAAATTTTCACAAAAGTTTCTATAGATATAAAATTTTGACAAAATTTTCAATAGAAATAAAATTTTGTGGAAAATTTTCTATGGAAATAAAATTTTGAAAAAATTTTCTATAGAAATAACATTTTGATACTTTTTTCTATTGACATGAAATTTTTAAAAATTTCCTATAGAAATAAAATTTTGTTGAAAATTTTCTATAGAAATAAAATTTTTCATTCGTTTTGTTATTGTTGGTTTTGTTCTTAAAGCATTGTTGTTGTTTTTTTATTTCAGCTTAAAACCATACATTGACGAAACTACAAGTGTAGCTTAACCAACACAGGAAAAATTTTTTTATAGAAAATTTTTTATAGAAATAAAAGGTTAAAAAAATTGTCTATAGAAATAATATTTTGACAATATTTTCTATAGATATAAAAATTTGAAAAATGTGCTATAGAAATAAAATTTTGTCGAAAATTTGCTATAGAAATAAAATTTTCTATTAATATGAAATTTTGAAAAATTTCCTATAGAAATAAAATCTTTGGCAAAATTTTTTTATAGAAATAAAATTTTGACAAAATTTCTATAAAAATAAAATTTTGACAAAATTTTCTTTCGAAATAAAAATTTGATAAAATTTTCCATAGAAATAAAATTTAGACAAAATTTTGTGTAGAAATAAAATTTTGACAACATTTTCTATGGAAAGAAAATTTTGAGGAGAATTTTCTATAGAAATAAAATGTTGACAAAATAAGATTTTTTTGTTGGTTTTTTTTTTGTTTGTGGTAAAATTTTTTCAAAAATTTTGGTAGATTATTTTGGGCTCGAGTGGCAACAGTGGTGGTAAACCTAAGGAAGAGGAAAATAATTTTTAAAATTTGATTGATACAATAGAGGTTTGAATTTTTGGTTTAGGCTAATAAGGCAGCCAACATCCTCAAGGATAGCAAACATTTTTAAAAAGATTTTTAGAAAAAATCCATAGTGTTAGCAAACCTTCTGTGATAAACGTTAAGCTTTCATGGATTTGCTTTGCCTTCGAAATTGTTTTCATTTTTCTCTGCACTTATGAATCCTTCCTTCCAAATCCTAGGCAATAATGCCCCTCTCTATAAAATGGAGAAAAAAGAAACATGTGCAAAAAAGAATAAAACCGAAATTCCTAAGTCAGCAAATTTCTATGAAAAAGTTTTAGCTTTGTGCCACAATCAAGACAACCAAAACGCAAAAAATGCGAATTAAACTATAGGCGGATAGAATATCTCGTAATTGCACACTTATTTGCTTACTTGGTCTCTTTATTCATGAGTTTTGCATTTGAATATGAAAATGACTAAAAGGGGTTCCCTTTATATAGAGGCGAAAAAGATTATGCATTCATAATCGATTTTCTTGGAATTTTTACAGGACCCTATTTGGCATTGTAGGCTTTGGTGGTTAAGATTTTTCTATTGATAACTATTGAGATTTTTCTCACAAAATTAAAAAAAAAAAAAAAAAACAAGTAAGGAAAGTCTAAAGTCGGGTGGGGCCGACTATATTATACCCTGCACCACTTTGTAGATCTAAATTTTCGATACCATATCACATCCGTCAAATGTGTTGGGGGCTATATAAAGGTTTGTCCCAAATACATACATTTAAAATCACTCGATCTGGAAGAATTTGATAGACTTCTACAAAATCTATAGACTCAAAATTTAAGTCGGCTAATGCACTAGGTTGGAACACAATTTTAGTAAAAAAATATGGGAAACATTTAAATCTGAAGCAATTTTAAGAAAACTTTGCAAAATTTTATTTATGATTTATCGCTCGATATATGTATTAGAAGTTTAGGAAAATTAGAGTCATTTTTATAACTTTTCGACTAAGCAGTGGCGATTTAACAAGGAAAATGTTGGTATTTTTACAATTTTTGTCGAAATAAGAAAAACATATATATGGGAGCTATATCTAAATCTGAACCGATTTCAATAAAATTTGGCACACATGACTATATTACTAATTGTACTCCTAGTGCAAAATTTCAACCAAATTGGGACAAAACTCTGGCTTCTGGGGCCATATAAGTCCATATCGGGCGAAAGATATATATGGAGCTATATCTAAATCTAAATCGATTTCAACCAAATTTGGTACGCATAGCTACAATGCTAAATTTACTCCCTGTGCAAAATTTCAACCAAATTGGGCCAAAACTCTGGCTTTTACGACCATATTAGTCCATATCGGGCGAAAGATATATATGGGAGCTATATCTAAATCTAAATCGATTTCAACCAAATTTGGCACGCATAGCTACAATGCAAAATTTACTCCCTGTGCAAAATTTCAACCAAATTGGGCCAAAACTCTGGCTTTTACGACCATATTAGTCCATATCGGGCGAAAGATATATATGGGAGCTATATCTAAATCTGAACCGATTTCAATCAAATTTTGCATACTTGACTATACGACTAAGTGTTACGTTTGTACAAAATTTCAAACAAATCGGTATAAAACTATGGCTGCTGGGTCCATATTAGTGCATATCGGGCGAAAGATATATATGGGAGCTATATCTAAATCTGAACCGATTTCTTCCGAAATCAATAGGGTTCTATTGTGACCCAAATTAGAAACATGTGCCAAATTTGAAGGTGAGTGGACTTAAATTGCGACCTAGACTTTGATCACAAAAATGTGTTCACAGACAGACGGATGGACGGACGGACGGACAGACGGACAGACGGACATGGTTATATCGACTCAGGGACCCACCCTGAGCATTATTGCCAAAGACACCATGTGTCTATCTCGTCTCCTTCTGGGTGTTACAAACATATGCACTATTTTATAGTACCCTGCTCCACAGTGTGGCGCAAGGTATAAAAAAAAAACTACCAAACCAAAATTTCATTTCTATGGAAAATTTTGTCAAAATTTTATTTCTGTAGAAAACTTTATGAAAATTTTAATTCTATGGAAAATTTTGTCAAAATTGTATTTCTATAGAAAATTTTGTCAAAATTTTATTTCTAAAGAAAATTTTGTAAAAATTTTATGTCTATAGAAAAATTTGCCAAAATTTTATGGCTATATAAAATTTTGCCAAAATTTTATTTCTATGAAAAATTTTTGTCAAAATTTGATTTCTAAAGAAAATTCAAAATTTTATTTCTATAGAAAATTTGTTAAAAATTTTTATTTTTATTTCTGTAGAAAATTTTGTCAAAATTTTATTTCTGTAGAAAATTTCATCAAAATTTTATTTCTATAGCAAATTTAGTCAAATTTTATTTCCGTAGAAAAGTTAGTCAAAATTTTTCCAAAAAAAAATTTTGTCAAAATTCTATTTCTATAGAAAATTTTGTCAAAATTTTATTTCTAAAGAAAATTTTGTAAAAATTTTATTTCTAAAGAAAATTTTGTTAAAATTTTATTTCCATTGGAAATCTAATTCAAATTTTATTTCTTTAGAATATTTTGTCAAAATTATATTTCCATAGAAAATTTTGTCAAATTTTTATTTCTATAAAAAATTTTGTTAAAATTTTATTTCTAGAGAAAATTTTTTCAAAATTTTATTTCCATAGAAATTTTTGTTAAAATTTTATTTCAATAGAAAATTTTGTCAACATTTTATTTCCTTAGAAGATTTTGTCAAAATGTTATTTCCATAAAAAATTTTGTCAAAGTTTTATTTCTATAGTAAATTTTGTCAAAATTTTATTTCTAACGAAAATTTGCTCAAAATTTTATTTCTATAGAGAATTTTGTCAAAATTTTATTTCTATAGAAAACTTTCACAAAATTTTATTTCTATAGAAAATTTTTTGCAAATTTTATTTCCAGAGAAAATGTTGTCAAAATGTTATTTTTATAGAAAATTTTGTCAAAATTGTATTTTTATAGAAAATTTTGTCAAAATTGTATTTTTATAGAAAATTTTGTCAAAATTTTATTTTTATTGAAAGTTTTGTCAAAATTTTATTTCCATAGAAAATTTTGTCAACATTTTATTTCTAACCAAACTGTTTGCAAAATTTTTATTTCTATAAAAAATTTTTTAAAATTTTATTTCTATAGAAAATTTTCTCACAAGTTTTTTCCATAGCAAATTTTTTGCAAATTTTTTTTCCAGAGAAAATGTTGTCAAAATTTTATTGCCATAGAAAATTTTGTCAAAATTTTATTTCCATTGGAAATTTTGTAAAAATGTTATTTCTAAAGAAAATTTTGTCAAAACTTTATTTCCACTGGACATGTTATTTAAATTTTATTTCTATAGAAAGCTTTATCAAAATTTTATTTCTATGGAAAATTTTGTCAAAAATTGATTTTTATAGAAAATGTTGTCAAAATTTTATTTCTATTGAAAACTTTGCCAAAATTTTATTTCTATTCAAAAGTTTGTCAAAATTTTATTCCTATAGAAAATTTTGTCAACATTTTATTTCCTTAGAAAATTTTGTCAAAATGTTATTTCTATAGAAAATTTTTTCAAAATTTTATTTCTGTAGTAAATTTTGTCAAAATTTAATTTCTAGCGAAAATTTGCTCAACATTTTATTTCTATATAAAATTGTGTCAAAATTTTATTTCCTTAGAAAATTTTGTCAAAATGTTATCTCCATAGAAAATTTTGTCAAAATTCTATTTCTATAGTAAATTTTGTCAAAATTTAATTTCTATAGAAAAATTTGCCAAAATTTTATGGCTATATAAAATTTTGCCAAAATTTCATTTCTATGAAAAATTTTTGTCAAAATTTTATGGCTATATAAAATTTTGCCAAAATTTTATTTCTATGAAAAATTTTTGTCAAAATTTGATTTCTAAAGAAAATTCAAAATTTTATTTCTATAGAAAATTTGTTAAAAATTTTTATTTTTATTTCTGTAGAAAATTTTGTCAAAATTTTATTTCTGTAGAAAATTTCATCAAAATTTTATTTCTATAGCAAATTTAGTCAAATTTTATTTCCGTAGAAAAGTTAGTCAAATTTTTTCCAAAAAAAAATTTTTTGTCAAAATTCTATTTCTATAGAAAATTTTGTCAAAATTTTATTTCTATGGAAAAGTTTGTCAAAAATTTATTTCTATAGAAAAATTTCTCAAAATTGTATTTTTTTTTAAAAACTAAAGAAAATTTTATCAAAATTTCATATCTACTTGTTATACCCTCCACCATAGGATGGGGGTATAACTTTGCCATTCCGTTTGTAACACATCGAAATATTGCTCTAAGACCCCATAAAGTATATATACTCTGGGTCGTGGTGAAATTCTGAGTCGATCTGAACATGTTCGTCTGTCCGTCTGTTGAAATTACGCTAACTTCCGAACGAAAAAAGCTATACACTGTAAACTTGGCACAAGTAGTTATTATTGATGTAGGTCGGATGGTATTGCAAATGGGCCATATTGGCTCACTTCTACGTATAGCCCACAAATAAACCGATCCCCAGATTTGGCTTGCGGAGCCTCAAGGAGAAGCAAATTTCATCCGATCTTGCTGAAATTTGGTATGTGGTGTTAGTATATGGTCTCTAACAACCATGCCAGAATTGGTCATTGTCGGTCCATTATTATATATAGCCTCCATATAAACCGATCCCCAGATTTGGCTTGCGGAGCCTCTAAGAGAAGCAAATTTCATCCGATCCGGCCGAAATTTGGTACACGGTTTTGGTATATGGTCTCTAACAACCATGCAAAACTTTGTCCATATCGGTCTATAATTATATATAGCCCCCATATAAACCGATCCTCAGATTTGGCTTGCGGAGCCTCAAATAGAAGCAAATTTCTTTCGATCAGTCTGAAATTTGGTACATGGTTTTGGTATATGGTCTCTAACAACCATGCAAAAATTGGTCCACATCGGTTCATAATTATATATAGCTCCCATATAAGCAGATCCCCAGATTTGGCTTGCGGAGCCTCAAAGAGAAACAAATTTCATCCGATCCGGCTGAAAATTGGTACACGGTTTTGGTATATGGTCTCCAACAACAATGCTAAAATTGGTCCACATCGGTCCATAATTATATATAGCCCCCATATAAACCGGACCCCAGATTTGGCTTGCGGAGCCTCAAAGAGAAACAAATTTCATCCTATCCGGCTGAAATTGGGTACATGAGGTTGGTATATAGTCTCTACCATCCATGCAAAAATTGGTCCACATCGGTTAATAATTATATATAGCTCCCATATAAACCGATCCCCAGATTTGACCTCCGGAGCCTCTTGGAGGAGCAAAATTCATCCGATCCAGTTCAAATGTGGAACGTGGTGATAGTATATGGCCGCTAACAACCATACCAAAATTGGTCCATATCGGTCTATAGTTATATATATAGCCGATCTCCAATCATACAAAAATTGGTCCATATCGGTTCATAATCACGGTTGCCACTCGAGCCAAAAATAATCTACCAACATTTTATTTCTATAGAAACTTTTGTCAAAAATTTATTTCCATAGAAAATTTTGTCAAAATTTTATTTCTATAGAAAATTTTGTTAAAATTTTATTTCTATAGAAAATTTTGTCAAAATTTTATTTCTATAGAAAAATTTGTCAAACTGAATTATATACGTATTTAATCGGAATTTTTTGATTTAATATATACTACGTATGGACTTACTTAAAACTTAGAAGACGGTGTTAGGAGATTTTAAGATACCTTGCCATCGGCAAGCGTTAGCGCAACTCAAGTAATTCGATTGTGGATGGCAGTGTTTAGAAGAAGTTTCTACGCAATCCATGGTGGAGGGTACATAAGCTTCGGCTGTATATACTTGTTTTTTTTTTTTTTTTTGTGAGAGTGTTTCTACATTCACTCTGCGTTTTTAGAACAACAATTTAATCCTAATTCCTTATCATAGTAAATTGAAATGATTTTATTATTTCATGCTTAAACAGATATTGAGATTAAAAAAATCATTCTTTTGAAAAAGGCAAATCTGGAAATCTTTGAAATTGCCAACAGTTGTCATAACAATTTGATGTTGTTGTTTTTTTTTCCTTTGCTTGGCTTTGTGATATTGTGAAATATTCATAGGAAATTTAATTTAATTATTGTATGGCATTAGACAACAAAAGTTCAAATTAAGTATTTAATAATACCATAGGCTAAGGCTACGGAGGAGTAAAATCCTAGGCCTATTTCAATTTGCCATATAATAAATGACAAGTGTTTCGAAATTTTCTAGGACCTCTTTGACATTGAGTAAAAGCATTAGTAGCAAAAATCAAAAATGTTGACAAAACAATTGAATCTCCTTCTTTGCAGCCTCCCCCCAGCAGGCCAAAGTAGCTATAGAATTACCATGAAATTTTAGAAAAAAAAAAACAAAGTTTTAAATTTAAACAAATTGAAAATATTATTTTACAAATTAGATGATGACAAGACCATTAATGCGACGGCTAAAAAAAAAGAAATCCATAAAAATGCCTCTCTATGATACCCCCGTGGTCCTATCAACACTAGGAGATGGTGATTTTTCTACACCATCTGTTTTTGCATTCCCCCATTGGAGGAATATTAAATGGCCTATGACATGACTTCCATGTGCGCGCTTCATCGACCATAAAATTATGACTAAGTGACCTGATGAAATTTCAACACAAAACTTTTGAATTTTATAACAAAGCAAAGTTTTCGTATTTTTTCGAATGGCTATTGAAGTAAATTGTGATAGTCTAGAATTTCATAGGAAATGGAAATGCCTTCCCCCTCCGCTTTGCTGACATCACTCTGGTCATAATATCAGCTTTATTAAAGTTATTGAACTAAAAGCTTTATAATTAATTCTTTTCCATGAATTTTCCAACATTATATTGTTAATTATGACTAAACATCAAAGAATTCATTTAGAGAATCAAAGTGAAAAGAACACCAAGGATTAATTTTGGATGGAAAAATCTCATAAGCTAGTGAACATTTTTGATAAGAATAAAAAAAATACATAGAAAGAAACTTATTTGGGATTTAAAACAAGCTTTTGCAGCAGATAATACTACTTAAAATTTTAACAAGTAAATGCTAATGAAACTTTAGATAAAACACAGAGAATTTTCAGTTCACTCTACCATGGATAAAACATTTTTTTCCCCAACAACAACAAGGGTTGTCTCATTTAACCTTCTTGTGTTAGTTTGAGTAGCTGTTGTTTGATTGGTGGTGTGTGGTTTTGTGCTTGGCTTTTGTTACGCTCGCATAGAGAATACAGTTTGAAAGTCATAACGATAGCTTTGGGCAAAGGGAAAATTTCGATTATTAAAAAATATTGACGTTTACAGACTTATTTTTGATTTGGCGGCTAAACTTGAACTAAATACCTTCTATAATTTAAATGGCGTACAGCTTTCATTTTTGATTGACCTTCTTGTGTTAGTTTGAGTCGCTGTTGTTTGGTGGGTGTTGTGTATTTTGTGTTTGGTTTTTGTTACGCTGACATGGAGAATTCCGTTTTAAAGTCATAATGATAGTTTTAAGGTAGAGAGAGAGAGAATGAGTTAATTGAGCGAAGGCATTATTAGGATATTATTTTGTATGCCTAAATTGTTCTATTGGGGGAGAAAATATTGAAATATGGAAACTCTACACTCACAAAAAAAAAAAGCAAGTGAACGCACAGCGAAGAAAAATGTTGGGTAACTGCATACATTTTTAACAAACGTCGATATAAAATAATGTAAAATATTTTTCGACAAATATATATAATATATCGATTTTAATATTTTTTTAACCAAATTTCTAGAAAATTCGTCGTCTGAAGAGAAATGAGTGCATAGAGAGAAAAATATATCGTAACTACATCTTAATCTGCGTTGATTTAAAATAAAGAGGTTTTTACATGTGATCATAGTCCATATACGCACAGCGTTAAATCGGCCAATGACATGGGATAAAGCGAAATATTATTAAAAACAAAAAACAGATAAGTGAAATATTTAAATCTATAGATAATTTTTACTTTATAGATATCGTGCAGTTCATATGTTTACGAGCCATATTTTAAGTAAAGCTCCCACATTACACCAGATTTTACTTCAGGGGCCTCCTGGAAGAATAAGTTTCATCCTATCCCGTTAAAATTTAGTGATGTCATTATATCAAATTTGGCTTCTTGAGTCTTCCGGAGGAGTAAAGTTCATTCGATCTGTTTGAAATGTGGTATGTTAAGTCAATATGTCATCATGCAAAAATTGACCCATATCGTACCATAATAAGCAAATACAAAATATAATATCTAGAGTTACCTGAACGATAAAATTCATACGATCTGTTTGAAATTTAGTACGTAATTCAAAAAACTCTCCATATCACTCCATAATTATATGAGCCTCTTTGTCCGTTTGGACTCAGCACTACGGTTGCCAAAAATAATCTACCAAAATTTGGAGAAAATTTTATCAAAAAAAAAAAAGAACAACAAAAATCTTATTTTAAAATAATTCTATGGAAAATGTAATATCTCTAGAAAATTTTCTCAAAATTTTATTTCCACAGAAATTTTTTTCAAAATTTTACTTCTATAGAAAATTTTTGCAAAATTTTATTTCTATTTTGTCAAAATAGAAAATTTTGTCAAACTTTTATTTCTATAGCAAATGTTTTCAAAATTTTATTTCTATAGAAAATTTTGTCAAAAGTTTATTTCTATAGAAAAGTTTGTGAAAATTTTATTTCTACAGACAAATTTCTTAAAAAATTTATTTCTATAGAAAATTTTGTCAAAATTTTATTTCTATAGAAAATTTTGTAGAATTTTTTTGCTATGGAATATTTTAGCAAAATTTTATTTCTATAGACAAATTTGTTAAAAAATTTATATCTATAGAAAATTTTGTCAAAATTTTATTTCTATAGACAATTTTGCAAATTTTTTTTTTTTGCTATGGAAAATTTTAGCAAAATTTTATTTCTATAGAAAATTTAGTTAAACAATTTATTTCTCTGAAAATCTTTTTTTTTATTTCTATAGAAAATTTTGTCAAAAATTTATTTCAATAGAAAATTTTGTCAAAATTTTATTTCTATAGAAAATTTTATTAAAAAATGTACTTCTAAAAAAATCTATGTCAAAATTTTATATCTTTAGAATTTTTTTTATATCTATGGAAAATTTAACAAAATTTTATTTCTATAGAAAATTTCGTTAAAAAATTTATTTCTATGAAAATCTTTGTCAAAATTTTATTTCTATAGATTTTTTATATCTATGGAAAAATTTAGCAAAATTTTATTTCTATAGAAAATTTTGTTAAAAAATTTATTGCTATGAAAATCTTTGTCAAAATTTTTTATCTATGGGAAATTTTGTCAAAATTTTATTTCTATAGAAAAATTTGCCAAAATTTTATTTCTATAGAAAATTGTGTCAAATTTTTATTTCTATAGAAAATTTTAGCCAAAATGTTAGCCAAAATTTGATTTCTATAGAAAAATGTATTCTATAGAACATAACGTTGGCAAAATTTTATTTCTATAGAAAATGTTGGCAACATTTTATTTCTATAAACAATTTTATTTCTACAAGAAATTTTTTCAACATTTTATTTCTAAAGAAAAATTTCTCAAAATTTTATTTATATATAAAATACTGTCTAAATTTTATTTATATAGAGCATTTTAGCAAAATTTTAGTTTCATAGAAAATGTTAGTAAAATTTTATTTTGATAGAAAACTTTAGCAAAATTATATTTCTATAGAAAATTTTGTTAAAAAAATTATTTCTATAGAAAATGTATTATTTATTTATTTATTTAGAACAAATTTTCAAAATTTAATTTCTGTAGAGAATGTTGTCAATATATTATTTCTATAGACATTTTTTTCAAAAAATTTAGAAACTTTTGTCAAAATTTTATTTCCATAGGAAATTTTGTTAACATTTTATTTCTATAGAAAATTTGGTCAAAATTTTATTTTTATAGAAAATTTTGTCAACATTTTATTTCTATAGAAAATTTTGTCAAAATTTTATTTCAATAGAAAACTTTGTCAAAATTTTATTTGTATAGAAAATTTTGTCAAAATTTTATTTCTATAGAAAATTTTGTCAAAATTTTATTTCTATAGAAAATTTTGTCAAAATTTTATTTCTGTAGAAAATTTTGTCAAAATTTTATTTCTGTAGAAAATTTTGTCAAAATCTTATTCTATAGAAAATTTTGTCAAAATTTTATTTCTATAGAAAATTTTGTCAAAATTTTATTTCTATAGAAAATTTTGTCAAAATTTTATTTCAATAGAAAATTTTGTCAAAATTTTATTTCCGTAGAAAATTTTGTTAATTTTGTTATTTCTATAGAAAATTTTGCCAAAATTTTATCTCAACAGAAAACTTTGTCAAAATTTTATTTCTATAGAAAATTTTGTCAAAATTTTATTTCTATAGAAAATTTTGTCAAAATTTTATTTCTATAGAAAATGTTGTCAAAATTTTATCTCAACAGAAAACTTTGTCAAAATTTTATTTCTATAGAAAATATTGTCAAATTGCATTTCTATAGAAAATTTTGTCAAAACTTTATTTCTATAGAAAATGTTGTCAAAACTTTATTTCTATAGAAAAGTTTATCAAAATTCTATTTCTATAGAAAAATTTGTAAAAATTTTATTTCTATAGAAAATTTTGTCAAAATTTTATTCCTATAGGAAACTTTCTCAAAATTTTCTATAGAAAATTTTGTCAAAATGTTATTTTTATAGAAAAGTTTGTCAAAATTTTATTTCTATAGAAAATTTTGTCAAAATTTTATTTCTATAGAAAACTTTGTCAAAATTTTATTTCTATAGAAAATTTTGTCGAAATTTTATTTCCGTAGAAAATTTTGTTAATTTTGTTATTTCTATAGAAAATTTTGTTAATTTTGTTATTTCTATAGAAAATTTTGTCAAAATTTTATTTCAATAGAAAATTTGGTCAAAATTTTATTTCTGTAGAAAATTTTGTTAATTTTGTTATTTCTATAGGAAATTTTGTCAAAATTTTATTTCTATAGGAAATTTTCTCAAAATTTTATTTCTATAGAAAATTTGGTCAAAATTTTATTTCTGTAGAAAATTTTGTCAATATTTTATTTCAATAGAAAAATTTGTCAAAATTTTATTTCTATAGAAAATTTTGTAAAAATTTTATTTCTATAGAAAACTTTGTCAAAACTTTATTTCTATAGAAAATTTTAGATTAGAACATTTTAGCAAAATTTTATTTTCATAGAAAATGTTCGTAAAATTTTATTTTGTTAGAAAATTTTAGCAAAATTATATTTCTATAGAAAATTTTGTTAAAAATTTATTTCTATAGAAAATTTTGTTAAAAATTTATTTATTTAGAAAATTTTGTCAATATTTTATTTCTGTAGTAAATTTTATCAATATTTTATTTCTATAGAAAATTTTGTTAAAATATTATTTCTATAGAAAATTTTGTCAATTTTTTATTACTATAGGAAATTTTCCCTAAATTGTATTTCTGTAAAAAATGTTCTCAAAATTTTATTTTTATTTAAAATGTTATTTCCGTTTTTATTAGAAATTAGAAAATATTCTCACAAATTTTATTTCTATAGAAATTTTTATCAAAATTTTATTTTTATAGAAATTTTGGCAATATTTTATTTCTATAGGAAATGTTTCCAAAATTCTATTACTATAGAAAATTTTCTCAAAATTTTATTTCTATAGGAAACTTTGTCAAAATTTTATTTCTATAGAAAATTCTATTTCCATAGAAAATTTTGTCAAAATTTTATTTTTGTAGAAAATTTTGTCAAAATTTTAATTCTATAGAAAATTTTGTTAAAATTTCATTTCTGTAGAAAATTTTGTCTTAATTTTATTTCTATAGAAAATTTTTTCAAAATTTTATTTTTATAGAAAACTTTCTCAAAATTTAATTTCTATAGAAAACTTTCTCAAAATTTTTATTTCTATACAAAATGTTGTAATTTTTTTCTATAGAAAAGTTTCTTAAAATTGTATTTCTATAGTAAATTTTCTCAAAATGTTATTTCTATATAAAATTTTGTCAAATCTTTATTGCTACAGAAAATTTTGTCAAAATTTTACTTCTATAGGAAATTTTGTTAAAATTTTATTTCAATAGAAAATTTTTTCGATATATTATTTCTTTAGGAAAATTGTTCCAAAATTTCATTTCTATAGAAAATTTTGTCAATATTTTATTTCTAGAGAAAATTTTGTCAACATTTTATTTCTATAGAAAATTTTGTCGAAATTTTATTATTATAGAAAATTTTCTCAAAATTTTATTTCTATAGAAAATTTTCTCAAAAATTTTATTTCTATACAAAATGTTGAAATTTTTTTTTTCTATAGAAAATTTTCTCAAAATTGTATTTCAATAGAAAATTTTGTCAAAATTTTATTTCTATAGAAAATTTTGTCAAAATTTTATTTCTATAGAAAATTTTGTCAAAATTTTATTTCAATAGAAAATTTTGTCAAAATTTTATTTCCGTAGAAAATTTTGTTAATTTTGTTATTTCTATAGAAAATTTTGCCAAAATTTTATCTCAACAGAAAACTTTGTCAAAATTTTATTTCTATAGAAAATTTTGTCAAAATTTTATTTCTATAGAAAATTTTGTCAAAATTTTATTTCTATAGAAAATGTTGTCAAAATTTTATCTCAACAGAAAACTTTGTCAAAATTTTATTTCGATAGAAAATATTGTCAAATTGCATTTCTATAGAAAATTTTGTCAAAACTTTATTTCTATAGAAAATGTTGTCAAAACTTTATTTCTATAGAAAAGTTTATCAAAATTCTATTTCTATAGAAAAATTTGTAAAAATTTTATTTCTATAGAAAATTTTGTCAAAATTTTATTCCTATAGGAAACTTTCTCAAAATTTTCTATAGAAAATTTTGTCAAAATGTTATTTTTATAGAAAAGTTTGTCAAAATTTTATTTCTATAGAAAATTTTGTCAAAATTTTATTTCTATAGAAAACTTTGTCAAAATTTTATTTCTATAGAAAATTTTGTCGAAATTTTATTTCCGTAGAAAATTTTGTTAATTTTGTTATTTCTATAGAAAATTTTGTTAATTTTGTTATTTCTATAGAAAATTTTGTCAAAATTTTATTTCTATAGGAAATTTTGTCAACATTTTATTTCTATAGAAAATTTTGTCAAAATTTTATTTCAATAGAAAATTTGGTCAAAATTTTATTTCTGTAGAAAATTTTGTTAATTTTGTTATTTCTATAGGAAATGTTGTCAAAATTTTATTTCTATAGGAAATTTTCTCAAAATTTTATTTCTATAGAAAATTTGGTCAAAATTTTATTTCTGTAGAAAATTTTGTCAATATTTTATTTCAATAGAAAAATTTGTCAAAATTTTATTTCTATAGAAAATTTTGTAAAAATTTTATTTCTATAGAAAACTTTGTCAAAACTTTATTTCTATAGAAAATTTTAGATTAGAACATTTTAGCAAAATTTTATTTTCATAGAAAATGTTCGTAAAATTTTATTTTGTTAGAAAATTTTAGCAAAATTATATTTCTATAGAAAATTTTGTTAAAAATTTATTTCTATAGAAAATTTTGTTAAAAATTTATTTATTTAGAAAATTTTGTCAATATTTTATTTCTGTAGTAAATTTTATCAATATTTTATTTCTATAGAAAATTTTGTTAAAATATTATTTCTATAGAAAATTTTGTCAATTTTTTATTACTATAGGAAATTTTCCCTAAATTGTATTTCTGTAAAAAATGTTCTCAAAATTTTATTTTTATTTAAAATGTTATTTCCGTTTTTATTAGAAATTAGAAAATATTCTCACAAATTTTATTTCTATAGAAATTTTTATCAAAATTTTATTTTTATAGAAATTTTGGCAATATTTTATTTCTATAGGAAATGTTTCCAAAATTCTATTACTATAGAAAATTTTCTCAAAATTTTATTTCTATAGGAAACTTTGTCAAAATTTTATTTCTATAGAAAATTCTATTTCCATAGAAAATTTTGTCAAAATTTTATTTTTGTAGAAAATTTTGTCAAAATTTTAATTCTATAGAAAATTTTGTTAAAATTTCATTTCTGTAGAAAATTTTGTCTTAATTTTATTTCTATAGAAAATTTTTTCAAAATTTTATTTTTATAGAAAACTTTCTCAAAATTTAATTTCTATAGAAAACTTTCTCAAAATTTTTATTTCTATACAAAATGTTGTAATTTTTTTCTATAGAAAAGTTTCTTTCTATAGTAAATTTTCTCAAAATGTTATTTCTATATAAAATTTTGTCAAATCTTTATTGCTACAGAAAATTTTGTCAAAATTTTACTTCTATAGGAAATTTTGTTAAAATTTTATTTCAATAGAAAATTTTTTCGATATATTATTTCTTTAGGAAAATTGTTCCAAAATTTCATTTCTATAGAAAATTTTGTCAATATTTTATTTCTAGAGAAAATTTTGTCAACATTTTATTTCTATAGAAAATTTTGTCGAAATTTTATTATTATAGAAAATTTTCTCAAAATTTTATTTCTATAGAAAATTTTCTCAAAAATTTTATTTCTATACAAAATGTTGAAATTTTTTTTTTCTATAGAAAATTTTCTCAAAATTGTATTTCAATAGAAAATTTTGTCAAAATTTTAATTCTATCGAAATTTTGTCACAATTTTTTTCTATAGGAAATTTTATCTACATTTTAATTCTATAGAAAATTTTGTCAAAATTTTTTTCTATAGAAAATTTTGTCAAAATTTTATTGCTATACAAAATTTTATTTTTATAGAAAATTTTATTTCTATAGACCGTTCTTAAATCAAAAATTCCTTGCCTTTATTATTACACTAAAGTTTGCTACCGTCACATTTTTATATTTTCAGCAAATATTGCAAACTTTTGGATAAATCCAAAGTCAAAGCTCAGCAAAAATTTATCAGAGTGAGAAAATATGAGGCACCTGATTTTAATAATCACTCCCGCTGTTACAAGTCAGCCACAGGAGCAGTTTGCAACCTGTAATAATGTTGATTTTCCATTCCAACATCCATTGCGATTCAATAGCCTGGCCATTGTACTTGATGTGAAGACAGAAAGAGAGAGAGGGCACGAGTGTTAAGGGGAAACATCAAAGGCAAAAAGCCAATCTCACACTCTTTCATTGGAAATGTGTCAAACAGTATCCTTTTTGTAGTCCACCAGAGGATGTCAAAACGAAAGCTTCACCCTCAGAACACAAGCTGTGCAAAATCATTAAAAGATATTCTAACAAAAAAAGGAGGACCTGTTTGCGCAAAACAGGAGGTTGTTGGTTGTAGGACCATAGGCAAAAAGAAGAAGAAGAACGTAAATTAAGTAGACTTTGATATGCTTTGTTTGCTAGTCTTAATCTGAATTCATTAAATAAATTATTACTTTTTTTTCTACGAAGACCAACATTGTTTGTGTTGGTTTTGGGGCTTCATTTTTCTTTTATTGCATTACTCTTTGTTTTTCCAAGGAAACAACAAAAACGCAATGTCCTTGTTAAAGAAAAAATCCCTCAAAAAAAGGTAAAATGTTTGAATGGGTTCTTCGAACCAACCCAGGAAGACAGGTAGTGTAAATATTCTCTAGATATTCACAAAGGAAATTGAAAATGTTAAAAAGAGAAAAAGGAAATGAAATCATAAAATTGTCCATTTATTTTATTTCTTGACCAAAAACAAAAAACACAATGGCCTTTTTTGTTATCAAGCTCTCTCTCTCCCTCTCTCTCTCTCTTGTTTTCTCCGTGACAAAATGATTTAAATTGAGCCTTTTTGTAATTTGAATATATGACGAATCCAGGCATAGATATCCCAAACCAAGAAACACACAAAAAATTCTTGACAAATAGATCTATCAGTGGACCTATTTAATATTCAGCAGGTCATAAATATTCAAGAGACCGGTAAATGATAAAACAGGAGCACAAAAAAACGAAACAAAAAGGATTTAACCGGTGGTTATATTTAATGACAAATTTAACATATCCTGTGATGGGAGAAAATCAATGACGTTTGGATTTTTTGTTTTCATAATTTTGCATATTAAAAATATTGATGTTTACAATTGAGTTAAAAGAAGTAGATAGGAAATATTTTTAAAACTCGTATAGGGTCCCTACCTCAATGGGTTTAGGGAATAATTAATAGGCTTCACTTTTTTTGGGTACATATTGTAGGTTTTTCGTGGTAAATTTGTTATCAAATGAAAGGTAATTTTTGTATATATAAGACTAATCGTTTTAATTTTTTAAATGAATGCATTTTTATTGGAGAAAATTGCATTTTTCTAAAATTTTTATTACGTTGTTGTGTTCAGTTTAAGAGAGTAGCTGTTGTTTGGTTTGTTGTAGCGTGGATGTGTGTGCAATGTGTTTGGCTTTTGTTATGCTGGCAGGAGAGAGTAAGTTTGAGTGTGATTATGAGAGCGTTGATTGTGATCTAGAGCGAGAATGAGAATAATAGATTTGTACGATAACAATACAGTCGACTCCGCTTTAGCGCAATGCGCTTTACTGAAAAACCTCGGATAACTGAAATCGATCGCATTCCCCAGTTGTTTTTTCTGTCCATTTCATTTAAATTACTCCGCTTTAGTGAAACTCCGCTTAACTGAAAAAATCGGATTACTGAAAAGTTTTTTGTGTTCAAATGAGTTTCGTCACATTAGTATGACTTCGCTTTACTGAAAATGCCACATTCTCGCTATTGAGAGAGAGTACATTTTCTTCTCCGTATTGAGAACGCTTTATTTCAAGTGAAGATGGCACTTTCAAAACAGTTTAAATCACTCTGTAAATAAAATCAACTGAAAGGTAAAATTGTAGATGGCACACACACGGAATCAAACACCTTGTTTTTATTATTTTATGTACATAGCATTGGTCATAAGTTCGGTTAACTGAAATTGAGTGGATTTTTTTCCAGTTATACGGAGTCCGCTTTACTGAAACTTTTTCAGTTATCCGAAGTTCGCATTACTGGAAGTTTTTTTCAGTTATCCGTAGTCCGCTTTAGCAAAAACTTCGGATAACTGAAATTAAATGGCTGCATTTTTAACGTTTCAGTAAAGCGGAGTCGACTGTAGATAGAATAGGTGCGGGAGTATTTTGGATTGTTTTATACAGTAAAGTGATCAATTAGTAATTTTGAAAATAAATATTTTTCTGATTTTGTTAAAGAAAATGTAGACTAATAAATTACCCAAATTTAATTTGAATTTATTTAAAGCCGCTCCTATAAGAATGCTATACACGGATATATGTGATATATTTTAGATACTGGCAAATTAATATCACTATCATTTTTTCTTTACTTATTCCCAAAACTTTTGAGGTTTTCCTATAAAAAAAATAAAAGAGAATATAGTTTAAATGCACAACGATTTTACCTTTGACAAAAATATTTTAAAAATTTAATTCTAATTTACAAAAATGGACACGAAGTTGGGTATTACGGAGTATATTTGATATATTTGAGAGTCATGTCATTATTTTCCCTAATTAAGGTGATGATTAAAATAACATTTTCTGCAAAATTTGAATGATCTTATTTTGTCAAATAATCGAAACCTGCTACATGGCAAATATGAGAAGGTGAAACAAATTCGATATGGTTAATAAGACCAATTTAGAGAAAATCTGTTAACGAAAATCATTGAGTGGACACATTTAAACCAAAATAAGGTCCTATGTTATTCATGTTGATACGGAAATAAATATTATATCCATCATTTTTTTAAATATTCGAATCCTTTACAAAAATTTAAGAAAAAACAGTTTATTTAGGTATTATGATACGGACACAGGCAAGTGTATAGCGCTAATGTTCCATATAATCTAGGACCTTTATAACATGATTAATAGTTCAATGCACTCGAGTTTCGAATGCCGGGAAGGCTATATAAATTAATTAAATTCTCTAAATATACTTTACTTTGCAAAATTATTATTAATAGCGCCTTAAAAAGACTCCAGATTTTAGCATCCAAAATATCAAAAAACCCCACACGAAACTCTAAACATAAGCATATACCAGCAATATACAATTCTCTCATTGCATTCACTCTCTTGCTATCAATAATCCCTATGTGATATCAGTGACTCTCAAACTTATGTCGCCATATCAGTATAACGAAAGCCAAACACAAAACAATTACACATCAGAAAATAAAAGTAGAGAGAGAGAGAGAGAGTATATCGCAATACTTACTCATATTGATATATACTTTGAATTGCGTGATAGATAAAAAATTACGAAATTAAATTTTGAACGCATATGCTTTTACGAACGGCATGAAAACATATGCCGCAATGTTAGTTTTTGGAGTCATTCTAGCCCTCGGTGTTCATCCATCTGTCCATGTATTTTTATACCCTGCGCCACGCTGTGAAACAGGGTATTATAACCTAGCAAAAAAAAAGTGGAAGTTCTTCCAAAGGCACAACTTTGAAAGCACTTCCAGAATATGCACTCTCAATGATGTTCTTTATTTTAGCTACTAAGGAAGTTCTTTTAATTAAATTTTTTATAACTTGGTTTTCTCATACTTTTAATGGATAATTTTAGTCTTTTTTGTTTCAAATATGTTAAAAACAGAGTAAGAATTCATAAAATGGTACAACATATTTGAATTTTGTCGAAAAAATGCTAAATCCAATCTGAAAAAATTGTAAATTTTTGAAAATATTTGAGGTCAAACGTTTCCGAGAGGCGTTAGAATCCATTAAAAATTATAAAAAAATATAATAATTATTTATTTAACAAAATATCACAGAATTTTTTAATTTACATCTAAAACATTGAATTCGGATCACACCTAAAGAAGTGATGCAAATTCAGTGCAACGGCTGTTGAAATGGAGGACTTCCGTCCTATGACAAGCCCATGTTAAATTCATCGCTTCTGCCTCAATTATGCACAACTTCCGGATCCAAAAATAACATTTTCATTACTTTTTTGGCGACGCTTTTTTGCTGGGAAATTAGTGCATATGTTTGCAACACCGAGAAGGAGACGAGATAGACATATGGTGTCTTTGGCAAAACTGCTCAGGGCTTGCCACAGTTTGTAGAATTCTAACAAAAATGGTAGATTTTTGTACTGTTTGGGAAATTGGTAGAAAATAAAATTTTGACAAAATTTTCTATAAAAATAAAATGTTGCCAAAATTTTCTATAGAAATAAAATTTTGACAAAAGTTTTTCGAAAAATAAAATTTTGGCAAATTTTGCTATAAAAATAAAATTTTGCCAAATTTTCTATAGAAGTAAAATTTTAGCAAAATTTGCTATAATAATAAAATTTTGCCAAATTTTCTATAGAAATAAAATTTTACAAAATTGTCTATAAAAATAAAATTTTGCCAAATTTTCTATAGAAATAAAATTTTGACAAAATTTCCTATAGAAATAAAATTTTACAAAATTTTCTATAGAAATAAAATTTTGACAAAATTTGCTATAGAAATAAAATTCTGACAATTTTTTTTTGGAAATAAAATTTTGACTGAACTTTCTATAAAAACAAAATTTTGAAAAAAATTTCGATAGAAATAAAATTTTACCAAAAATTTGCTATAAAAATAAAATTTTGGCAAAATATTTTTATAAAAATAAAATTTTGAAAAAATTTGCATAGAAATAAAATATTGACAAAATTTTCTATAGAAATACAATTTTGATAAAATTTTCCATAGAAATAAAATTTTGACAAAATTTTCTTTATAAATAAAAGTTTAATAAAATTTTCTAGAGAAATAAAATTTTTACAAAATTTTCTAGAGAAATAAAATTTGACAAAATTTTCTAAAGAAATAAATTTTGGCAAAATTTTCTAGAGGAATAACATTTTGACAAAATAGAAATAAAATTGTGCAAAAATTTGCTATAAAAGTAAAATAAAATAAATATATTGACAAAATTTTCAACAGCAATAAAATTTTAATTATGTTTTTTTAGTTCGGCTCGAGGTTTGTTGTTTTTGTGAGTTGTAATTTTTATTTAAATATATTCAATATTTTGAGACATCTCCGATGCTTGTCCTCAGGGAAATTAATTTAGAGTTAAAAAGCAATGACTTGTTCACAGTTACAACAAAGAGAGAAAATTTGCAACAAATTTTGACAAAATTTTCTAAACAAATTAAATTTTGCAAAAATTACCTATAGAATTAAAATTTTGCAAAACTTTTAAAATTTTGCAAAACTTTTAAAATTTTGCACAACCTTTAAAATTTTGCAAAAATTTTGCAAGATTTTTCTAAAGAAAAAAAATTGCAAACATTTTCTATAGAAATAAAATTTTGCAAAACTTTTCTATAGAAACAAAATTTTGCAAAACTTTTCTAGAGAAAAAAATTTTGCAAATATTTTGTATAGAAATAAAATTTTGTAAAATTTTCCCATAGAAATAAAATTTTGTAAAATTTTTCTATAGAAATAACATTTTTCTAGGATTTAAAATTTTACCAAAATTTTCTATAGAAATAAATTTTTGACAAAATTATCTACCAGCTAAAAATTTAACAACACGTCTTACAAAAAAAAAAAAATTTGTCAAAATTTTTTTAGAGAAATAAAATTTTGTCAAAATTTTCTATACAAATAAATTTTTGACAAAAATTTCTATAGAATTAAAATTTTGCAAAACTTTTCTGAAAAAATAAAATTTGTCAAAATTTTCTATAGAAATAAAATTTTGACAAAATTTTCTCTAGAAATAAAATTTTGACAAAATTTTCTATAGAAATAAAATTTTGACAAAATTGTCTAAAGAAATTAAATTTTGCAAAAATTTCTATAGAATTAAAATTTTGCAAAAATTTTCTGAAGAAATTAAATTTTGCAAAATTTTTTTAGAGAAAAAAAATTTTGCAAACATTTTCTATAGAAATAAAATTTTGCAAAACTTTTAAAATTTTGCACAACCTTTAAAATTTTGCAAGATTTTTCTAAAGAAAAAAAAAATTGCAAACATTTTCTATAGAAATAAAATTTTGCAAATCTTTTCTATAGAAACAAAATTTTGCAAAAATTTTCTAGAGAAAAAATTTTCTATAGAAATACAATTTTGTAAAATTTTCCCATAGAAATAAAATTTTGTAAATTTTTTCTATAGAAATAACATTTTTCTATAGATTTAAAATTTTAACAAAATTTTCTATAGAAATAAAATTTTGACAAAATTTTCTATAGAAATAAAATTTTGACAAAATTATCTACAAGCTAAAAATTTAACAACACGTCTTACAAAAAAAAAGTTTTTCAAATTTTTTTTTGAGAAATAAAATTTTGTCAAAATTTTCTATACAAATAAAATTTTGACAAAAATTTCTACAGAAATAAAATTTTGACAAAATTTTCTATAGAAATAAAATTTTGACAAAATTGTCTAAACAAATTAAATTTTGCAAAAATTTCTATAGAATTAAAATTTTGCAAAAATTTTCTGAAGAAATTAAATTTTGCAAAATTTTTTTAGAGAAAAAAAATTTTGCAAACATTTTCTATAGAAATAAAATTTTGCAAAACTTTTAAAATTTTGCACAACCTTTAAAATTTTGCAAAAATTTTGCAAGATTTTTCTAAAGACAAAAAATTGCAAACATTTTCTATAGAAATAAAATTTTGCAAACATTTTCTATAGAAATAAAATTTTGCAAAAATTTTCTAGAGAAAAAAATTTTCTATAGAAATACAATTTTGTAAAATTTTCCCATAGAAATAAAATTTTGTAAATTTTTTCTTTAGAAATAACATTTTTCTATACATTTAAAATTTTAACAAAATTTTCTATAGAAATAAATTTTTGACAAAATTATCTACAAGCTAAAAAGTTGACAACATGTGTTACAAAAAAAAATTTGTTTGTCAAAATTTTCTGTAGAAATCAAATTTTGTCAAAATGTTCTATAAAAATTAAATTTTAACAAATTTTTCTATAGAAATGATATTTGGACAAAATTTTCTGTGGAAATGATACTTTGACAAAATTTTCTATGGAAATAAAATTTTTACAAAATTTGCTAAAGGAATAAAATTTTAACAAAATTTTCTATGGAAATAAAATATTAACAATTTTTTTTATGGAAATAAAATTTTGAAAAAATTTTCTATAGAAACAAAATTTTGGCAAAATTTTCTATAGAAATAACATTTTGGCAAACTCTGCTATAAAAAAATTTTGACAAAATTTTCTATAAAAATAAAATTTTGACAAAATTTTCTAAAGAAATAAAATTTTGACAAAATTTGCTATAGAAATAAAATTTTCTTAGAAATATAATTTTACTTAATTATCCATATAAAAACATTTTGCAAAATAAGATTTTTTTTGTTTTGTAGCTTTTTATGTATTTGGGTTGCAAAAATATATTTAAATCCAAAATTGAGTTCTCTTGTTTGCATGAAATAGGCTTCCCATGTAATTGAACCATTATATTTTTTTTCCTAGAATCCCTTGTCAATGGGAATTTCTATTTTTGGGCAAACATTCTTTAAATGAATTCCACACAGAAGTCAGAGGGGAAATTAATTAAGTCAAGAGCTAAATATTTTTGTACATGGAGCTTTCATTTATTTAATTTACTAAAGCTACCAACAAACAAAAGAGAAAAAAAAGCGAAACAAACCAAAAAAATTCTACGAAATATTCTATACGTGAAACATTTGAGAACATTATGCCTAAATCATGAGATTTCTATTACCATTCAGAAGAATTTTGGGTAAAACCTCCCCCTCCCCAACAAAAACAAAAAAAAAAATCCAACATCAATACCAAACATATGCCAAATTTTACAATATTATCCTCATTAGACAATTTTATTCGCATACGAGAACAAGGATAACAGAGCCCTCCGTGAAGGATAATTCAATGTCTCCGATAGACATGGACATATGTCCATATCTTCAGTTTATGTCTTGTTGGTGGTGTTATCTCTGGCTAAGATGGGAAAAATATTTAACCAACAAAAAAACGAAGAAAAATTGAACCAAATATTCGTAACAAGTCGATTTCAATTTTTTGTGGATGTGTGTGTGTTTTTTTTTTTTTTTCAAGTAGGGGGTAAATCGTCTTTGGGGAAATTTACTTTAGTTCAATTTCATGGATGTGTCTCAGTGACGCCTTTTCTGCTTGATTATCTAAGTGCGTAAATTTTGTTATCGCCCTTAAGCAGTCATAGACAAAGTGTTCAATTTTGTTTTTTGTTTATTTGGCAAGTAGACAGTGGTTAAAATGGGAAAATTGATTAACTCAATGGGAAAATTGATTAATACATTTACATTTAATACATATACATTTAAAATGGGAAAATTGATTAATACATTTTTAGGCTATCTAAAGTCTACTCAGTGGTTGACTTTAATTCCTTAGCCCGGCACAAAACTTACATTCAAACTATGAGCAAACACTGACGCTAAATGATTTCAAAGACATATTTTGACAAAATACAAAACTTGACTTGATCGTCTATTTTCCTGCAAAAGCAACGACTTCCCAAACAACTGATGTTTAAAAATGTCTCCCATTTGATCTTTGCCAAAGCCTCCAATCCAATGTGCAAACGATTTCATGCTTTCTTATAAAATCAGCCCACCGTATTTATGTAAATTTCCTTCATGTTTCTTATACACGAACACACACATTCTTATGCTAAGATAGTCTGTCATTCCAATACTCTCTTGTCAAGCTTTCACTCATATGATGACGATGATGACATATTACAAGAAATTCTCTGAATTGGTCGCCTGTCTGATGTATGCCTATAGGCTATTGCCAGATGATGTTGCCAGTGAATAATTTAAAACCCTATGAGGGATGTATTGGCAAGGGTGTTGGTAATGGCAACAAAATGAAACAAAAAAAAATCAAAAACATTTACCATAGAACCCGTTTATTCGTAGTGTAATTTTGAGTAGAATTATAAAGGGAAGTCATTTATCAACGATCTTTGTAGTAGCTGTGAGGCAAGTAAACAGACAGAGAGAGAGAGATAGGCGACAGTTAATGCATGGATAATTCATAGGCCTTATAGGAGTTAATATGAAATGAACAGTGGGACAACAATGAGAGAGATAGAGAGAGAGGAAACTGTTAAAACAGGGGTAATTCGAAGCTTTTATAGGAGTTAATAAGAGGAGAACAATGAGACAATTATCTTTTATTGATTCAGAAAAATAAATCGATAAGGCGAACAGACGGAAAAACTTCATTAGAAATCGACATTTCTTCAAATTATTAAGTTTGTTCTACATATAGAATAAGTACTTAGCCTACAAAACAAGTACAAATATCTTAAAAAATTTGGTGATTTATTTTTGGAATTAGTTTCGTTTTCGCCGATTTAAATTAATATTTTTTGTGATAGTGGTATGACTCAAATGGACCCAGAGAAGTCACCAGGGTACAATCTCAAGACATTGTAGGAATTAATATATGATAAACAGTTGTGGACTTACCCACTAATCAGCAATTTTTGCCAAAGAGAGTCCTTATATGACTTATTCTCCTGATTGAAAAACTCTAACACGGTTCGCATTTTGTTATACAAAATTAAATTTTTTTAGCTAAAAAGTTTAGACACTCGATTCGTACGAAGATACGAAGGTCTCAGTGGTTGAACTGTAAATCCGAAAATGTCAGTGTTTGAACTGAAGTTCAGATGGTAACAGTGATGGAACTGTTATTTCTATAGAAAATTTTGTCAAAATTTTTTTTCTATAAAAAATTTTATCAAAATTTTATTGTTATAGAATATTTTATCAGAATTTTATTTCTATAAAAAATTGTATCAAAATGTAATTTCTATAAAAAATTTTGTTAAAAATTTATTTCTGTAGAAAATTTTGTGAAAAATTTATTTCTACACAAAAATTTATAAAAATTTTATTGCTATAGAAAATTTTATCAAAACTTTATTTCTATGGTAAATTTTGTCAAAATTTTATTTCTATAGAAAACATTTTATTTTTACAGAAAATTTTTTCTATTTCTATAGAAAATTATGTGAACATTTGTTTCCACAGAAAAATTTGTTAACATTTTATTTCTACAAAAAAATTTGTGAAAATTTTATTGCTATAGAAAATTTTGTCAAAATTTTATTTCTATGGAAAATTTTATCGAAATGTTATATCTATAGAAAATTTTGTCAAAATCTTATTGCTATAGAAAATTTTGTGAAAAAATTAGTTCTACAGAAAAATTTTGTGAAAATTTGATTTCTACAGAAAAAATTTGTGAAAATTTTATTGCTATAGAAAATTTTGTCAAAATTTTATTCCTATAGAAAATTTTCTCAAAATTTTATTTTTATGGAAAATTTTGTCAAAATGTTATTTATATGGAAAATTTTGTCAACATTTTGTTCCTATAGAAAAATGTTTGTGAAAAAATTATTTCTACAGAAAAATTTTGTGAAAATTTGATTTCTACAGAAAAATTTTGCGGAAATTTTATTGCTATAGAAAATTTTGTCAAAAAGTTATTTCTATAGAAAATTTTGTCAACATTTTATTTCTGTAGACAATTTTTCAAAATGTTATTTCTATAGAAATTTTATCAACATTTTGTTTCTATAGAAAATGTTGTCAAAATTTTATTGCCATAGAAAATTTTGTCAAAATTTAATTGCTAAGAAAATTTTGCAAAATTTTATCATATTCACAATTTCTCAAAATTTTATTGCTATAGATAATTTTGTCAAAATTTTATTTAGATAGATAGAGAATTTTGTGAAAAATAATTATTTCTACAGAAAAGTTTTGTGAAAATTGGATTTCTACAAAAAAATTTTGCGGAAATTTTATTGCTATAGAACATTTTGTCAAAAAGTTATTTCTATAGAAAATTTTGTCAAAAATTTTATTCCTAATCAAAATTTTGTTAAAATTTTATTCCTATCCTAATTTTGTCAAAATTTTTATTTCTGTAAAAAATTTTATCCAAAATTTTATTTCTATAAAAAATTTGGTTATTTCTCTATTAATTTTGATTTCTACAGAAATATTTTGTGAAAATTTTAGTGCTATAGAAAATTTTGTCACAAAGTTATTTCTATAGTAAATTTTGTCAACATTTTGTTGCTATATAAAATTTTGTCAAAAAGTTATTTCTATAGAAAATTTTGTCAAAATTTTGTTTCTATAGTAATTTTTTTCAAAATTTGTCAAAATGTTATTGCTTTAGAAAATTTTGTCAAAATTTTATTGCTATAGAAAATTTTGCAAAATTTTATCCTATTCAAAATTTCTCACAATTTGATTGCTATAGATAATTTTGTCAAAATTTTATTTCTATAGAAAATTTTGTCAAAATTTTATTCCTATAGAGAATTTTGTGAAAAAATTATTTTTACAGAAAAATTTTTTGAAAATTGGATTTCTACAGAAAAATTCTGCGGAAATGTTATTGCTATAGAAAATTTTGTCAAAAAGTTATTTTTATAGAAAATTTTGTCAACATTTTAATTCTGTAGAAAATTTTTTCAACATTTTGTTTCTATAGAAAATTTTGTCAAAATTTTATTGCTATAGAAAACTTTGCCAAAATTTTATCCCATTCAAAATTTCTCACAATTTGATTGCTATAGATAATTTTGTATTTCTATATAAAATTTTATGAAAAAATTATTTCTACAGAAAATATTGATTACTACAGAAAAACGTTGTGAAAATTTTATTGCTATAAAAAATTTTGTTAAGAAGTTATTTCTATAGAAAGTATTGTTAAAATTTTATTTCTATAGAAAATGTTTTCAAAATTTTATTTCTATAGAAATTTTGTCAATATTTTGTTCCTATAGAAAATTTGTCAAAATTTTATTGCTATAGAAAATTTTGGCAACATTTTATTGCTACAGATAATTTTGTCAAGATTTTATTTCTATAGAAAATTTTATTCTTATAGAGAATTTTGTCACAATTTAATTCCTATGGAATTTTTTTTTCAAAATTGTATTGCTATAGAAAATTTTGCAAAATTTTATCCTATTCAAAATTTCTCACAATTTGATTGCTATAGATAATTTTGTCAAAATTTTATTTCTATAGAAAATTTTGTCACAATTTAATTCCTATAGAACACTTTTTTCAAAATTGTATTGCTATAATTTTTTTTTCAAAATTTTATCCTATTCAAAAAATTTTTTTTTTTAAATTTTATTGCTAAAAAAAGTTCTGTTAAAATTTAATTTCTAGAGAAAATTGTGGCAACATGTTATTCCTTTAGAAAATTTTATTCCTACAAATAATGTTGTGAAAATTTTATTGCTATACAAAACTTGTCAAAAATTTTTTTCTTATTCAAAATTTTGTCAAAATTTTATTCCTATTAAAAATTTTGTTAAAATTTTATTCCTATTAAAAATTTTGTCAAAATTTGATTCCTATCCCCATTTTTTCAAAATTTTATATTTATAAAAAATTGTATCAAAATTTTATTTCTATAAAAAATTTTGTGAAAATTTTTTTCTGTAGAAAATTTTGTGAAAAATTTATTTTTACACAAAAATTTGTAAACATTTTATTGCTATAGAAAATTTTATCAAAATTTATTTCTATGGAAAATTTTGTCAAAATGTTACTTCTATAAAAAATTTTGTCAACATTTTATTTCTATAGATTATTTTCTTAATTTCTATAGAAAATTTTGTGAAAATTTATTTCCACAGAAAACTTTGTTAAAATTTTATTTCTACAAAAGAATTTGTGATAATTTTAGTGCTATAGAAAATTTTTGCAAAATTTTATTTCTATGGAAAATTTTATCAAAATGTTATTTCTATAGAAATATTTGTCAAAATTTTATTTCTATAGAAAATTTTGTCAAAATTTTATTGCTATAGAAAATTTTGCAAAAATTTTATCCTATTCAAAATTTTATTCTATTCAAAATTTCTCACAATTTGATTGCTAAAGATAATTTTGTCAAAATTTTATTTCTATAGAAAATTTTGTCAAAAATTTATTTCTATAGAAAATTTTGTGAAAAAATTATTTCTACAGAAAAATTTTGTGAAAATTTAATTTGTATAGAAAAATTTTGTGAAAATGTTATTGCTATAAAAAATTTTGTGAAGAAGTTATTTCTATAGAAAATTTTGTCAAAATTTTATTTTTATAGAAAATTTTTTCAAAATTTTATTTCTATAGAAATTTTTTCAACATTTTGTTCCTATAGAAAATTTTGTCAAAATTTTGTTGTTATAGAAAATTTTGCAAAATTTTATCCTATTCAAAATTTCTCTCAATTTTATTGCTATAGATAATTTTGTCAAAATTTTATTTCTATAGCAAATTATGTCAAAATTTTATTCCTATAGAGAATTTTGTCACAATTTAATTCCTATAGAAAATGTTTGTATTGCTATAGATTTTTTTTGTAAAAAAAAAACTTGTAAAATTTTTGTTTTCTTATTCAAAATTTTGTTAAAATTTTATTTCTATACAAAATTGTATCAAAATTTTATTTCTATAAAAAAATTTTGTGAAAAATTTTTTCTGTAGAAAATTTTGTGAGAAATTTATTTCTATAAACAATTTTTTCAAAATGTTATTCCTATACAAAATTTTGTCAAAATTTTATTCCTATAGACGATTTTTCAAATAATTATTCCTATAGAATATTGTAAAGTTGCCTAAGTTGTGGGGTCAGATATAGATATTTGTATATGGGAATATAATTCTTTATATTTTGAAGGATTTGAGATGCTATATAGAAAATGTAGATCTACAAAGTGGTGCAGGGTATGAATATAGTCGGCCCCGCGCGACATATATTATTATTTCAATAGGCTATGACTCGAATTTGTTCTAACCAAAAAGTGGCATTTGAAATCTTCTATGCATGTTATGCAAATAGAACTTTAAAAGATTGAACATTACAGCCCTTTTGAGGCCCCCTCAAAAAGGCCTTTAATGTGCACTCATCAGAGATGGTCTGTATCAAACTTTTTTAGGTTTGCGACTGTCGTAAAGTTGTAAACGTCGTAAACGTCACATACGCGTCGTAAATGTAGAAAAAGTAAAAAAGTCGCAAACTGAAAATACTTTAGTCGCGTCAGCTAGGCAGCGAATGCGAGACGATGGAATGTGCGAAGAAGTTTCAATTCTTAGGAATATTTACAATTTTCGGTTTTAGTCCCCGCATTTTCCCTATTGCCTTTTGCACGAGTACAAGGTAACCGTGGATTTTCTCGTCCTTTCTTAGCTTTCAAGTTCAGTCTCCTGTCTAATATAACCCCAAGGTATTTTGCACACTCACCAATGGGAATTTCGATACCACCTAAGAAAATAGGCTTGACCATGGGAAAACTTTCACATAATTTCTGCAGAAACTCACAGCGAATGCTGTCAAACTAAATTAAAAAATGTTCAGGATTTCTTCTATTCAAAATTTGGTTTTCTACAGTAGGTTTACGACTTTTGCGACATACGTATTATACCGTCGCAAATGTATGTCGCAAAAGTCGCAGTTTGTGACAGGCCAACCCTGGCACTCATTTTTAGTGCTACTGCTTACTTCCACCGAATCACCGATATTGTCCATGTTTTTCAGCTGCATCTTCGTCAAAAAAAGGATCGACATTGCTCAATTTTCAAAAAGTCGAAAGCCGGAGAAATCAAAATGTCGGCTCTTTACTCCAGATTATAATTCCCCTTCAATTAATTTTATTAATCTCATCAATTGAAGTATGTTCTCGTCTTTAAGAAAGAGAGAGCATAATAAAAGCCCTCTGCGACATCTTTTACTCTCTCCACACTTATATACAATGAAGATAAGAACGACACATTCGATATAAATCTAGTCATACTTTCCTTACACGCTTAAAGACCCATAAAAATAGGTTTAATTCAGGTGAAAAAGCAAAAAAGAAAACAAAATCGAGTTTTCTCAATTTTCAATAAGTCAAAAGCCGGAGCAATAAACATGTGGACTTTTAACTTCTGATTATAATCCCCCATATTAATCTCATCAATTGAAGTATGTTTTCGTCTTTAGGAGAGAGAAAGATCATAATAAAGGCCCTCTGAGATATCTCTTACTCTCACCTCAGTGATATACAATGAAAACAAAAACAACACATTCAAAATAAATCTAGCCCTACTTTCCTTATACGCTTGCAAACACCCATAAAAACTGGTGACATTCTGTGGAAATATGCTTTTTGGGGCTTGAAAAATGACACTCACATACAAACACCACACATTTCTAACTGCAATACCCCTCAAACTTAATCACCATGTAAGTCAATGGTCCCTGTGGCATCATCTCTATTGCAGTGAAGTGTCAAAGGGTGTTTGTTGCAAAATGTTAACCCACTTAGTTGGCCTAATTGAAGTTTTATAGCCATTTTGTAGCATTCACGCACAGACACACACAACCACATACACAAAAACACTCGATATTTTTACCCACAATAATATCAGCGAAACAAAATGTTCGTTAGCCGAAAACTGAACCCCAAGTTGTGAAGGGCTCAACTTCATATCCAAATAATATTCGTGTATGTAAGAATCCAAAAGTGTGTGTGTGTGTCAGTGAGTGTATTTGATATGGTTACTCGTATGTGGGCGTTTGTTGTTAACAGATATATAAGGCAATTTGCTATGGCTCCATGGTTGATATGTATACGTGTTGGTGTGTATGTGTGTGTATGACATTTCTGACAGTTTAGCGTTGTTTTGATAATAAATGACTTGTAATGGAGTTTCAAATTATTCCCATCATTAGAGGCCAGTTGTAATGACCCTTTTTGAAGGTAATATACTTTTTGTGAAGACAAAGAAGAAGAACAGCCCAAAAAAAGGACATTCATTTCCTTTTGGCCTTTTTTTGTTGTTTTTGTGTAAGCCCAAGATTTGAAAAATATTTTTGACCTTCGTTTATTGTTTTGCAAGCAATATATTTTTGCCTAAGAAATTTTTCATCACAAAAAGGTTGAAATTTCCTTAGAGTAATTTAGCAAATATTTAAAATATTAAATTATCTAAGCATTTTATTCATCCCATTTGGTTTGTGGCATCGCCAAAAAAAGTAAGGAATGTTTAAAGTCAGTTTGGGGCCGAAAGCCATAATCTCGGCGGAGTGGAATCTTCAATAGGCAATATCATGAAACGCATTAAATAAATTTCTTTGAAATTATCTCGTCGTAAATGATTCTCATATATAGTACATATCACTCCTTAAATATAAAAGTCATGCTTTGCAATAAATATCAAAAATTGTTTTTTAACATAAAAAAGTTCTTAAACGATGAAACTTTCATGTTTCGCTAACACAGCCGTAATTTTATGATCGAAAAAAAACGGCAAACAGTCGGAGATGGCATTGCAAATTGGCCATATAGAACCACATTTAGGTATAGCCTCCATATAAACTGACTACCCAGATTTGATTTTTGCATGCTCTTGGGGAAGCAACATCAGATCCGTTTGAAATTTGGTATGTGGCGTTAGTCTACAGCTACCATTACCATAGGAATCGAATGAATTTCTGGTGATCGAAATTTTAATCGGATCGAATGAAATAGACTCTTCCAAGAGGATCCGGAAGCCCAATCTGAGGATCGCATTATGTGGGAGCTCCAAGAGGATCCGGAAGCCCAATCTGAGGATCGCATTATGTGGGAGCTCCAAGAGGATCCGGAAGCCCAATCTGAGGATCGCATTATGTGGGAGCTATATTATAATTATAGACGAATATGAACCACCACGCAAAATTTGGTGGATGGAGATTTCAAATTTTTACAAGATGTTGACTTAGTATTGACTTTTCAGAAAATTTATTCAAATTAATTTTTATGAAAAAAATTGTTAACATTTCATTTCTATATAAATAATTTTCTTTCCATAGGAAATTTTACCAAAATTTTATTTTTAAATATTTTTTTTCTAAATTTTATTTCTATAGAAAATTTTTTCTTTGACAATTTTATTTGTAGAGTAAATTTTGTCAAAATTTTATTCACGGGGGAAATTTTGTTAAAATTTTATTCCTAGAGAAAATTTTGTCAAATTTGTATTCCTTTAGAAAATTTTGTCAAATTTTATTTATATATCTGGTTGATTATCGTTGATCTTTTTATTTATTTTTAAGAAACTTTCTTTTCATAGTTCCGCTAGGTTAGGTTAGGTTAGGTGGCAGCCTGATGTATCAGGCTCACTTAGACTATTCAGTCCATTGTGATACCACAGTGGTGAACTTCTCTCTTATCACAGAGTGCTGCCCGATTCCATGTTAAGCTCAATGATAAGGGACCTACTTTTTATAGCCGAGACCGAACAGCGTTCTACAATGCAGTGAAACCACTTAGAGAAGCTTTGAAACCCTCAGAAATGTCACCAGTATTACTGAGGTGGAATAATCCACCGCTGAAAAACTTTTTGGTGTTCGGTCGAAGCAGGAATCGAACCCACGACCTTGTGTATGATGCAAGGCGGGCATGCTAACCATTGCACCACGGTGGCTCCCTGCTAGAGGTCGATTAAAAAACATAAGATTGATGTTTTTCTTTTATTTCATTGAAAATAAAAATATATGAAAACATCAATCATATTTTTTAAATCCACTTATAGCCGAAACTATAAAACAAAATTTCTTACATATTTTATTCCTAGAGAAAATTTGGTCGAAATTGTCAAAATTTTATTCCTAGAGAAAATTTTGGCAAAATTTTATTTCTATAGAAAATTTTGTTAAAAATTCATTTCTAAAGAAAATTTTGTCAACATTTTATTTCCAGAGAAAATTATGTCAAAATTTTAGTCCTTTTATAAATTTCAAATAAAATTTAGAAATTTTGCTCCCAGAGAAGTTTTTTGTCAAAATTGTATTCCTAGAGGTTAGGTTAGGTGGCAGCCCGATATATCGGGCTCATTTAATCCATGTGATACCACTATGCTGAAAGAAGTTTCTAGTGATAAATTTTTCAAACTTTTATTCCCATAGAAAATTTTGTCAAAATTTTATTTCTACAGAAAATTCTGTCAAAATTTTACTCCCAAAGAAAAACTTGTTAACATTTTATTCCTAGAGGAAATTTTGTCAAAATTTTATTCCTATAGAAAATGTTGGCAAAACTTAATGCCTATAGAAAATTTTGTCAATATTTCATTTCTGAAGAAAATTTTGTCAAAATTTTATTCCAAGAGAAAATTTTGTCAAGCATTTATTCTTATAAAAATTTTTATCAAACTTTTAAACCTAGAGAAAATATTGTCAAAATGTTAAACCTAGAGAAACTTTTCTCAACATTTTTTTTTCTAGGGAAAGTTTTTCTACATGTTATTCCCAGAAAAAATTTTGTCAAAAATTTATTTCCATTGAAGAATTTGTCAATGTTTTATTCCTAGAGAAAATTTTGCAAATTTTAGTCAAAGAGAATATTTTGTAAACATCTTATTCCTAGAGAAAATTTTTCAGCATGTTATTCCCAGAAAAAATTTTGTCAATATTTTATTTGCATAGAAAATTTTGTCAGAATTGTTTTCCTAGGGAAAAGTTGTCGAGATTTTATTCAAAGAGAAAATATTGTCAAAATTTTATTCCTAAGAAAATTTTGTTAACAATTTCTTCCTTGAAAACATTTTAATTTCCAGAAAGGAAAGGTTTTGTCAAAATTTTATTTCTAGAGACAATTTTGTCAAAAATTTATTTCTAGAGAATATATTGTCATAATTATATTCCTAGATTTTTCATTTCAAACTTTTTAGCATGTTATTCCCAGAAAAAAATTTGTTAAAATTTTATTTCCATAGAAGATTTTATCAAAATTTTATTCCTAGAGAAAATTTTTCGAGATTTTATATCCAGAAAAAATGTTGTCAAAATTGTATACCTAATGAAAATTTTGTTAACATTTTCTTCCTAGAAAATATGTTGTCAACATTTTTTTCATAGAGAAGATTTTGCCTAAATTTTATTCCTAAAAAAAAATTTTGTGAAAATTTTATTTCTATAGAAAATTTGGTAGAAATATTATTCTCAGAGATATTTTAGTCAAAATTTTATTTCAAGAGAAAAAATTTTTTAAATTTTATTACTAACGAAAATGTTGTCAAAATTTCACTTCTGAAAAAAAAATTTGTCGTTATTTCATTTCTGAAGAAAATTTTGTCAAAATTTTATACCTAGAGGAAATTTGGTCAAAATTTTATTCCTAGAGTAAAATTTGGTACAATTTTATTTCTAGGGAAAATTTTGTGATCGCTTTATTCTTAAAAAAAGATTTAGTCAAAATTTTATTCCCAGAAAGAATTTTGTTAAGAGAAAATTTTATCAAAATTTTATTCCCAAAAAAAAAATTTAAATTCCTAGTGAAGATTTTGTTGACATTTTATTCCTAGGAAAAATTTTTGTAAAAATTTTATTCCTCGAGAAATTTGTCAAATTTTCAAAATTTTATTCCCAAAAAATGTTTGTCAAAATTTAATTCTTAGTGAAGATTTTGTTTACATTTTATTCCTAGGAAACATTTTTGTAAAAATTTTATTCCTGGAGACAATTTTGTCAAAATTTTATTTCTTTAGAAAATTGTGTCAAAATTTTATTTTACACAAAATTTTGTCAAAATTTTGGTTATATTGAAAATTTTGTCAAAATTTTATTTCAATAGAAAATTTTTTCAAAATTTTATTTCTATAGAAACTTTTGTTAAAATTTTATTTCAATAGAAAATTTTTCCAGATTTTTTTTTTGTAAAAATTTTATTCCTAAAGAAAATTTTGTAAACAATGTATTCATAAAAAAATTTAATCAACATCTTATTTCCGTGTCCAAATTTTATTCCTAGAAAAAAAATTTGTCAAAATTTTATTTAGAGAACAATTATTTTCAAAATTTTATTCCTTGAAATAATTTTGTCAAAATTTTATTTACAAAGAAAATTTTGTCAAAATTTTATTTACAAAGAAAATGTTGTCGAGATTTTGAAAAAAAAATCATCAACATTTTATTCCTAGAGAAAATTTTGGCAAAATTTCTTTTCTAAAGAAAATTTTGTCAAATTTTCATTTCGAAAGAAAATTTTGTCAAAATTTTATGTTCAGAGAAAATTTTGTCAAAGTTTTATTCCTAGAGAAAATATTATTAAAATTTAATTCCTAGTGAAGATTTTGTTGACATTTTATTCCTAGGAAAAATTTTTGTAAAAATTTTATTCCTGGAGAAAATTAGTCAAATTTTCAAAATTTTATTCCCAAAAAATTTTTGTCAAAATTTAATTCCTAGTGAAGATTTTGTTTACATTTTATTGCTAGGAAAATTTTTTGTAAAAATTTTATTCCTGGAGACAATTTTGTCAAAATTTTATTTCTATAGAAACTTTTGTTAAAATTTTATTTCAATAGAACATTTTTTCAGATTTTTTTTTTTTTGTAAAAATTTTATTTCTGAAGAAAATTTTGTGAAAAAATTATTCCTAAAAAATATAATCAACATCTTATTTCCGTAGAAAATTTTGTCCAAATTTTATTCCTAGAAAAAAATTTTGTCAAAATTTTATTTCGAGAAAATTTTTTTCAAAATATTATTCCTTGAAATAATTTTGTCAAAATTTTATGAACAAACAAAATTTTGTCAAAATTTTATTTACAAAGAAAATTATGTCGAGATTTCATTCCCAGAGAAAACTTTGTCAACATTTTATTCCCATATATTTATTCCCAAACAATTTTTGTCAAAATTTAATTCCTAGTGAAGATTTTGTTGACATTTTATTCCTAGGAAAATTTTTTGTAAACATTTTATTCCTGGAGAAAATTTTGTCAAAATTTTATTTCTATAGAAAAATGTGTCGAAATTTTATTTCTATAAAATTTTGTCAAAATTTTATTTTAAAAGAAAATTTTGTTAAAATTGTATTTCTATAGAAACTTTTGTTAAAATTTTATTTCAATAGAAAATTTTTTAAGAATTTTGCTAATAAAGAAATTTTTTTTCAGAATTTTTTTTGTAAAAATTTTATTCCTAAAGAAAATTTGTTCAACATGTTATTCCCAGAACAAATTTTGTGAAAAACGTATTCCTAAAAAAATTTAATCAACATCTTATTCCCGTAGAAAATTTTGTCCAAATTTTATTTCGAGAAAAAATTTTGTCAAAATATTATTTCTTGAAATAATTTTGTCAAAATTTTTTTAACGGAGAAAATTTTGTCAAAATTTTATTTCGAGAAAAAATTTTGTCCAAATATTATTCCTTGAAATAATTTTGTCAAAATTGTATGAACAGAGAAAATGTTGTCAAAATTTTATTTACAAAGAAAATTTTGTCGAGATATTATACGCAGAGAAAACATTGTCAACATTTTATTCCTTGAAAAAAAATGTATCAAAATTTTATTCCTAGAGAAAATTTTGGCAAAACTTCTTTTCTAAAGAATATTTCGTCAAATTTTCATTTCGAAAGACAATTTTGTCAAAATTTTATTTCCAGAGAATTTTTTGTTAAAATTGTCTTCCTAGAGAAAATTTTGTCAAAATTTTATTTCGAGAAAAAATTTTGTCCAAATATTATTCCTTGAAATAATTTTGTCAAAATTGTATGAACAGAGAAAATGTTGTCAAAATTTTATTTACAAAGAAAATTTTGTCGAGATATTATACGCAGAGAAAACATTGTCAACATTTTATTCCTTGAAAAAAAATGTATCAAAATTTTATTCCTAGAGAAAATTTTGGCAAAACTTCTTTTCTAAAGAATATTTTGTCAAATTTTCATTTCGAAAGACAATTTTGTCAAAATTTTATTTCCAGAGAATTTTTTGTTAAAATTGTCTTCCTAGAGAAAATTTTGTCAAAATTTTATATTCAGAGAAAATTTTGTCAAAGTTTTATTCCTAGAGAAAATATTGTTAAAATTTTATACCTAGGGGATTTTTTTTAAATTTCAATCCCATAGAAAATTTAGTCGAAATTTTATTTCTATAGAAAATCTTTTATATGTTTTATTATATTTTATTTCTAGAGAATATTTTATTTCTAGAGAAAATGTTATTCAAATTGTATCCCTAAAGATTTTTTTTGTCAACATTTCATTCCTTTCTCCATATTTGATACCCAGAGAAAATTTGTTCAGCATAGTTGTGAACATTTTATTTCTATAGAAAATTTTGTCGATAATTTATTTCTAGAGAAAATTGGGGAAAAAATTGTATTCCTAGAGATAATTTCGTCGATATTTTATTTCTATATAAAATTTTGTCAAAATTTTATTTCTATAGAAAATTGTGTCGAAATTTTATTTCTATAAAATTTTGTCAAAATTTTATTTTAAAAGAAAATTTTGTTAAAATTGTATTTCTATAGAAACTTTTGTTAAAATTTTATTTCAATAGAAAATTTTTTAAGAATTTTACTAATAAAGAATTTTTTTTTTCAGAATTTTTTTTGTAAAAATTTTATTCCTAAAGAAAATTTGTTCAACACGTTATTCCCAGAACAAATTTTGTGAAAAACGTATTCCTAAAAAAATTTAATCAACATCTTATTCCCGTAGAAAATTTTGTCCAAATTTTATTTCGAGAAAAAATTTTGTCAAAATATTATTTCTTGAAATAATTTTGTCAAAATTTTTTTAACAGAGAAAATTTTGTCAAAATTTTATTTCGAGAAAAAATTTTGTCCAAATATTATTCCTTGAAATAATTTTGTCAAAATTGTATGAACAGAGAAAATGTTGTCAAAATTTTATTTACAAAGAAAATTTTGTCGAGATATTATACGCAGAGAAAACATTGTCAACATTTTATTCCTTGAAAAAAATTTATCAAAATTTTATTCCTAGTGAAAATTTTGGCAAAACTTCTTTGCAAAAGAAAATTTTGTCAAATTTTCATTTCGAAAGACAATTTTGTCAAAATTTTATTTCCAGAGAATT
The DNA here is from genome assembly GCF_050003625.1 of Haematobia irritans. Taxonomy (NCBI): domain Eukaryota; kingdom Metazoa; phylum Arthropoda; class Insecta; order Diptera; family Muscidae; genus Haematobia; species Haematobia irritans. The sequence goes on from NC_134398.1 coordinate 31,919,589, forward strand.
TTTTGTTAAAATTGTCTTCCTAGAGAAAATTTTGTCAAAATTTTATATTCAGAGAAAATTTTGTCAAAGTTTTATTCCTAGAGAAAATATTATTAAAATTTTATATTTTTAATTTCAATCCTAGAGAAAATTTAGTCGAAATTTATTTCTATGGAAAATCTTTTATATATTTTATTTCTAGAGAATAGTTTATTTCTACAGAAAATGTTATTCAAATTTTATTGCTAAAGAATTTTTTTTGTCAACATTTCATTCCTTTCTCCATATTTGATACCCAGAGAAAATTTGTTCAGCATAGTTGTGAACATTTTATTTCTATAGAAAATTTTGTCGATAATTTATTTCTAGAGAAAATTGGGGGAAATATTGTATTCCTAGAGATAATTTCGTCGATATTTTATTTCTATATAAAATTATGTCAATAGTTTATTCTTAGAGAAGATTTTGTGGAAATTGTATTCCTAGAGAAAATTTTGTAAAAATTTTATTTATTTTGTCGAAACTTTATTTCTTAGAGGAAATTTTGTTAAAATTTTATTCCCAAAGAAAAATTCGAAATTTTGTTGTAAAAATGTTTCTTTCCGACTAAGTTTGTTGGGACTAAACAAATTCCCCAATAAAAGCAAACTTCATCTAAAATTTCATTTCAAGAGGAAGTTTTTTTTTACACATTATAGGAATTAAGTGGCAATCACTGGCAAGTGAAATTGGATCCATCGGTTATTCCGGCGTACAGAATCCATCCGTCTTTATTTTTTTTAGAGTTCACCAAGCCAATTGAGTCGTCAAATTACTGTAGACATTTTTTTTCGAAATGTGAAATTGTTTTGTAATTTCCCCCTGTGATTTTTTTTATCTCACGGGCTTTTGTTATAGCAAATAAATTAGATATTTTCTTGAAATTGTCATGACAACCAATACCTTTGAAATTAAATTTCATTTGGAAATCTTTAATTTTTGTTTGTGCTTATGCTTCCTCCTATTGCCAGGTCGTAATTTTTCGTTTTTTGTTCTTGCCTTAATTACATCTCTTGTTAGGCAGGATACGTACCCAAATTTCTGAGAGAATTGAAGATAGAGGGGAGAAAACGCTAAAAAATCATTTCAAATCAAATGAAATGGGACCTGCCGGAAACGTCAAATGAGGGATAGGGAAGAAGAGAAACTGAATTGAAAATCTAAAAGGCAAATAAATGCTCACACGCACACACTAACGCATACAACAGGTAAAATATTTTGCCCATTTCCAAGACCATTTTCAGTTGCAAACAATTGAACATGACAGCAGACGCCGCCAAACATCGTAAGCAATAGAGCATAGAGATACAACTAAGCAAAAAAAAAAAATGAGAACAAAGAGAACAACATATCGGGTTCTTGGAGAATAACGAGTGATTGGTTTGTTTCTAAGAAGGACGCATAAATGCTGCTCTTGCAATTGATTTCGACAAAGACAGATTGTGTTGTTTTGTTGTTGTTTGCCTTTTTGTATGGAAGAAATTGCTGTGACATATTCCGATGTGAAATTTTCAGGTTGTTTGCCATATTTTTTCTTCTTTTTTTGAAAGTATCTGTGGCTGCCTCTCCCTCACTCTCTCTCTGGCTCTCTCTCTCGGGTTTCTTTGGCTAAAGTAATGACATGGAAAATTGCTGGCAAAAAATCACATTCTAATTAGACAGCTAGATGGACAAAGATGTTGGCAGTAACAAAAAGTGTAAATCTCCTTTTCTTTTGTTGACGTTAGTAGTAACCCATTCTTATTTCATCGCATTTTTTTGCCAGGATATCAATGGCCTGTGGTGAACAAAACAAGAAGGATATCCGAATATGTATGGTTTTTTGTTTATGCTTTTGGGAACATGAGCTCTACTCGGCCATATAGAGTTGGTGGTGTAACATTGTTAAAATTTTGCTATATTATCATGTACGGAATGTATAGGCAAAGGCAGAAGTACAGCAGGATATTCTGGTAAACGGATGTTCCCAAAAAAAAAAAAAAGAAAAAAAAAAAACAAGATAATTCCAATAGCGTGTAATCACTGATGATGTAAGAGTTTTTGTATTCCTACCATGTATACTAAGGTGGGTCGCAAACAATGTGATGTGGGTAATGTAAAAAGGAAAGTAAAAAAATAATTTTTTTGCATATAACATTTTAGGTCTAAACAAAAGTATAAAAGGTACAAAAAATTGACAAAATTTTCTATATAGAAAGAAAATTTTGAGAAAATGTTCTACATAGAAATAAAACTTTGACAAAGTTTTCTACATAGAAAGAAAGTTTTGACAAAGTTTTCTATATAGAAATAACATTTTGAACAAAATTTTCTAAAGAAATAGAATCTGTACACAATTTTCCAAAGAAATAAAATTTTGACAAAGTTTTTACCAAAAATTAAATTTTGACAAAATTTTCATCAGCAATAAAATTTTGACAAAATTTTCATTAAAAATGAAATTTTGACAAAATTTTCATCAGCAATAAAATTTTGGTAAAATTTTTCATATAAATAAAATCTTGACAAAATTTTCATCAGAAATAAAATTTTGACAAGAAATAGCATTTTGATAAAATTTTCTATAGAAATAAAATTTTGACAAAAATATAGAAAAACAATTTTGACAAAAAATTTTCTGTAGAAAAAAAAATCTGACAAAAATTTTCTATTGAAAAAAAAATCTGACAAAATTTTCTATAGAAATACAATTTTGACAAAATTTTCTACAGACATAAAATTTTGACAAACTTTTCTCTATAGAAACAAGTAAGGAAAGTCTAAAGTCGGGCGGGGTCGACTATATTATGCCCTGCACCACTTAGATCTAAATTTTCGATACCATATCACATTCGTCAAACGTGTTGGGGGCTATACATTTAAATATCACTTGATTTGGACAGAATTTGATAGACTTTTATAAAATCTATAGACTCAAAATTTAAGTTGGCTAATGCACTAGGGTGGAACAGAATTTTAGTAAAAAAAAAAAAATATGGGAAACATTTAAATCTGAAGAAATTTTAAGGAAACTTCGCAAAAGTTTATTTATGATTTATCGCTCGTTATATATGTATTAGAAGTTTAGGAAAATTAGAGTCATTTTTACAACTTTTCGACTAAGCAGTGGCGATTTAACAAGGAAAATGTTGGTATTTTGACCATTATTGTCGAAATCAGAAAAACATATATGTGGGAGCTATATCTAAATCAACCGATTTCAATCAAATTTGGCACACATGACTATACTTCCAATTGTACTCCTTGTGCAAAATTTCAAGCTAATCGGGATAAAACTATGGCTTCTGCATATCGGGCGAAAGATATATATAAGAGCTATATCTAAATCTGAATCGATTTCAACCACATTTGGTACGCATAGCTAAAATGCTAAATCTACTCCCTGTGCAAAACTTGAACCAAATTGGGCAAAAACTCTGGCTTTTAGGACCACATTATTCCATATCGGGCGAAAGATATATATGGGAGCTATATCTAAATCTGACCCGATTTCAATAAAATTTGGCACGCTTGACTATAGTACTAATTGTACTCCTAGTGCAAAATTTCAAACAATTTCGGCGAAAAATCTGGCTTCTGGGGCATTATAAGTCCATATCGGTCGAAAGATATATTTGGGAGCTATATCTAACTCTGAACCGATTTCAGTCAAATTTTGCACACTTGACTGTACGACTAAGTGTTATGTTTGTACAAAATTTCAAGCAAATCGGTATAGAACTCTGGCTGCTGGGTCCATATTAGTGCATATCGGGCGAAAGATATATATGGGAGCTATATCTAAATCTGAACCGATTTCTTCCAAAATCAATAGGGTTCTATTCTGACCCAAGTTAGGAACATGTGGCAAATTTGAGGGCGATTGGACTTAAATTGCGACCTAGACTTTGATCACAAAAATGTGTTCACAGACAGACGGACGGACGGACAGACGGACATGGTTATATCGACTCAGGGACCCACCCTGAGCATTATTGCCAAAGACACCATGTGTCTATCTCGTCTCCTTCTGGGTGTTACAAACATATGCACTAACTTATAATACCCTGTTCCACAGTGTGGCGCAGGGTATAAAAATGTTGACAAAAATTTTCTTAGAAAAAAAAATTTGACAAAATTTTTGTATATAGAAATAAAATTTTGAGAAATTTTTCTATAGAACTAAAATTTTGTCAAAAGTTTCTATAGAAATAGAATTTGGACAAAATTTTCCATAGAAATAAAATTTTGACAAAATTTTCATCAAAAATGAAATTTTGATAAAATTTTCTATAGAAATCAAATTTTGACAGAATTTTCTAGAGAAAAAAATTTTGACAAAATTTTCTACACAGAAATAACATTTTGAAAAAAATTTCTATAGGAATAAAATTTTGACAAAATTTTCTATAGAACTAACATTTTGACAAACTTTCAACAAGAAACAAAATGTTGACAAAATTTTCTATAGAAAAAAATTTTTGACAAAATTTTTTACATAGAAAAAAATTTTTGACAAAAGTTTCTACATAGAAAGAAAATTTTCTATAGAAATAAAATTTTGACAAAATGTGCTATATACAAATAAAATTTTTACAAAATTTTCTATAGAAATTAAATTTTGACAAAATTTTCTAAAAAAAAGAAATTTTGACAAAATTTTTTATAGAAATAAAATTTTGACAAAATTTTCTATATACAAATAAAATTTTGAGAAAATTTTCTACATAGAAAATAAGTTTTGACAAAGTATTCTACATAGAAAAGAAGTTTTGTCAAAGTTTTCTATATAGAAATAACATTTTGAGAAAATTTTCTAAAGAAATAGAATTTGAACAAAATTTTCCGTAGAAATAAAATTTTGACAAAATTTTTCATCAGCAATAAAATTTTGACAAAATTTTCACAACATTTTCATCAGCAATGTAATTTTGGTAAAATTTTCTATCGATATAAAATGTTGACAAAATTTTCTATAAAAATAAAATTTTGACAAAATTTTCATCCGAAATAAAATTTTGACAAGAAATAGAATTTTGATAAAATTTTCTATAGAAATAAAATTTTGATAAAAATATAGAAAAAAAAAAAATTTTAAAAAAAAAATCTATAGAAAAAAAATTTGATAAATTTTCTACAGACATGAAATTTGGACAAGCTTTTCTATATAGAAAAAAATTTTGAGAAATTTTTCTATAGAACTAAAATTTTGTCAAAAGTTTCTCAAGAATTTGGACAAAATTTTCTATAGAAATAAAATTGTGACAAAATTTTCATCAAAAATTAAATTTTGACTAAATTTTCATCAGCAAAAAAATTTTAATAAAATTTTCTATAGAAATTAAATTTTGACAGAATTTTCTATAGAAAAAAATGTTAACAAAATTTTCTACACAGAAATAACATTTTGAAAAAATTTTCTATATGAATAAAATTTTAACAACATTTTCTATAGAAATAACATTTTGACAAAATTTTCAACAAGAAATAAAATGTTGACAAAATTTTCTATAGAAAAAAATTGTTGAAAAAATTTTGCAAAATTTTCTATATAGAAATAAAATTTTGCAAAATTTTCTATAAAAATAAAATTTTGACAAAATGTTCTATATAGAAATAAAATTTTGACAAAATTTTCTATAGAAATAAAATTTTGACAAAATGTGCTATATACAAAAAAAATTTTCTATAGAAATAAAATTTTGACAACATTTTCTATAAAATAGAAATTTTGACAAAATTTTCTATAAAAATAAAATTTTGACAAAATTTTCTATAGAAATAAAATTTTGAGAAAATGTTCTATGTAGAAATAAGATTTTGGCAAAATTTTCTATGCAGAAATAAAATTTTGACAAAATTTTCTATAAAAAAAAAAAATTTTTTTTGACAAAATTTTCTACATAGATAGAAAATTTTGACAAAATTTTTTAAACAGAAATAAAATTTTGACAAAATTTTCTATAGAAATAAGATTTTCCATTTGGTATCAACAAGTAGTTTTTTGTGCTAAATTTATTACTTTTTAAAGAAACGATTTTTCATCCATGATGTAAAGCGGAGAGTGTGTGTGAGAGAGAGAGAGGATTTGCTTTTTTTTGGGATCAAAGTCTGGATCTCACTTTTAGTCTAATCGACTTCAAATCGACATCAAACGGAAACGAGCTAGAAATATGGTGTCTTTGCCGATAATGCTCAGAGTGGGTCTCTGAGTCGACCTAGCCATGTCCGTCCGCCGGTCTGTATGTGAACACATTTTTTTTGTGAAGAAAGTCTGGGTCTCAGTTTTAGTCTAATCGACTTCAAATTTTGCACAAGTATGTGTTTTGGGCCAGAATAGAACCCTATTGATTTTGGAAAAAATTCAATTCAGATTTAGATATAGCTCCCATTTGGACTTCCCTAACATATTGTCTTTGAAATCCTTGTGGGCTTCCTACAGGAACACAAATTTTCTTTGATGGATTCAGTTGTACTAAGTGCAAACACGAATGTGAAAAATTCTGAAAATATTGAAAAAGTTCTACATACATAACCAGGAATTAGCTTAGAGAAAACGAGACAAACCAGGATATTGTGTTTCATTTCCCTTTATTATCTACTGATTGGGACGGATGTTTGTTACTCTTTTTTATCTCTTTGTTTATTTTTCTTGTTTCTTTTTTTATTTCAATGATACGTTTGCTTCCTTCAGTTCTTTTCTATCTTTTTTTTTTTTTTGGTTCCAAAACATTGGAAATAATGAAAGCCATCAATGTTTCACATTTTGTCCATTACATACATTCATCCGGTTATAATGGTCTTCCCAACACTCTGCCATCCATTTGCAGAGTCCCTAGGATAGTGCAAAATATCCCCAAAGTAAAGAAGTTCCCTGCAGCAATAGCAAATGTAATGAAACCTCAATGTAAAAAGAAGCGGAAGGTTATTGAATGGGAATTCTTTGAGTTTCAGTCTATTGAAAAGGTTAATATTTTTCCGCTTGAGCTGATGAAGATGCTACACAAGAGCATAGCTGAATATTAATATTATTTTTCAATGTTTTTCTTTTCACTTGCCTTTTTGGAAGCTCTCATCATTGCAATGCAATGTTGCCTTTGATGTTATGTTATGTAGCGGAAATATCGAAAGAAGTCATCCGGGACACTTAAACAATTTAAGCTGTAAGTTACTAAGCATTGAGTTCATTCATCCATGGTCAAAGAGTCAATATGGGGGACAGAATAAAAAAAAAATAAAATTAAAAAAGAAAATCAAAAAAGATTTGTAAAAGATTCTAAAGAAATCATTCATATTAATTTTATTCATATTAATTTAGACCCAAAAGCCAAAACAGAGAGCTTTAAAAATATTAAAGAGAATGAAATAGCGTACTCACGATCGAGAGTACTTAACACTTTCTATTTTATAGTATGCGAGATATTTGTTTTGGTTTTTTTTATCGTTTTTTTTTTTCTACTTAAAAATATTTTTAATAAAATATGAATATTGAAAAACTAAATCCATATAATTTTAATTTCGGCCAACCACAAATTTAGTACTGCTTTTGGATTATTTCAATGGCTTTAAATCTCTTTTTATTGTGAGAGTAAAATAACGGCATACCAAATGATTTGGTGACTGCTGCTAATAACATATGCTCTTTGTACACTAACTGAGCAAAACATTACAACTCATCGTGAAAATAAACAACCAGCAATCAGTGTTGCCAAATATTGAGAAGCAAAAATAACTAAATCAAACATAAATTTTAGGAGATAATAGTTACATTTTTTAAATATAACTGAATGGTATTTAAAATTTAATAAGTTTTCAATGTGTTGGTTCTGATGCTGCTAAAATAATCATACATTTCAATGTTTTTAAGGTATGTTTTGCAAACAGTGTATCAATTTTCATAGCTGCGGAGGCCCTATCTATGAAAACGAAATAAATTTGATATTGACACTATGCCATCAAGCTAGACTTATAAAATCAAATGTGGACTAATTTTTGCATTGTAGCTTAAGGATGGATACCGACATCATATGCCGAATTTTATCTCGATCGAAAGACTCAAAAACTCAAATCTGAGCAACAAATTTTTGGCGAAACACTTCTATAAAAATAAAATTTTGACAAAACATTTCCATTAAAAGTAAAATTTTGACAACATTTTCTATAGAAAAAAATTTGACAAAATTTTCCATATCAATAAAATTTTGACAAAAAATTTCCATTAACAGTAAAATTTTGACAAAATTTTCTATAAAAAAAATGTTGACAAAATTTTCTACAGAACAAAAATTTTGTATAGAAACAATTTTGAAAACATTTTCTATAGAAAAAAAATTTGACAAAACACTTCTATAAAAATAAAATTTTGACAAAACATTTCCATTAAAAGTAAAATTTTGACAACATTTTCTATAGAAAAAAATTTGACAAAATTTTCTATATCAATAAAATTTTGACAAAAAATTTTCATTATCAGTAAAATTTTAACAAAATTTTCTATAAAAAAAAATTGACAAAATTTTCTACAGAACAAAAATTTTGACAAAATTTTGTATAGAAACAATTTTGAAAACATTTTCTATAGCAAAAAAAATTGAGATAATTCTCTATAGAAAAAAATGTTGACAACATTTTCTATAGAAAATTTTAAAAAAATTGATATAAAATGTTTTGAGAAAATTTTCTATAGAAATACTTTTTTTTTAAGAAAATATAAATATAATAAGATTTTTGCAAAATGTTCTAAAGCAATAAAATTTCGGGAGAATTATTTATAGAAATAATATTGTGGCCAAATTTTCTACAGAAATAAAATGTTGACAAAATGTTCTATAAAAAAAATTTGACAAAATTTTATATAGAAAAAATTTTAACAAAATTTTGTATAGAAACAAGTTTTGACAAAATTTTCTAGAGAAAAAAATTTTGACAAAATTTTGTATAGAAAACAATTATGACAAAATTTTCTACAGACAAAAATTTTGACACAATTTTCTATAGAAAAATTTTGATAAAATTTTCTATAAAAAAGTTAACAAAATTTTCTATAAAAAAATAACAAAATTTTGTATAAAAATTTTTTGACAAAATTTTCTATAGAAATACAATTTTTTCTAAGGTATTAAGATTTTGGCAAAACTTTCTAAAGCAATAAAATTTTGGGAGAATTGTTTATAAAAATAATATTTTGGCAAAATTTTCTACAGAAATAACATTTTGACAAAATTTTGTATAGAAAAGCAATAAATTTTTGGGAGAATTTTTTATAGAAATAAGATTTTGGCAAAATTTTCTACAGAAATAAAATTTTGACATAAATTTTTATAGAAAAAAAATTTGACTAAATTTTGTATAGAAACAAATTTTAACAAAATTTTCTACAGAAAAAAATGTTGACAAAATTTTGTATAGAAAAAAATGTTGACAAAATTTTCCATAGAAAAAATTTTTATCAAAATTTTTCTTCAGAAAATGTTTGATAAAATTTCCTATAAAAAAATTAACAAAATTTTGTATAAAAAAATTTGACAAAATTTTCTATAGCAATAATTTTTTTTCTAAGGAAATAATATTTTGGCAAAACTTTCTAAAGCAATAAAATTTTGGGAGAATTGTTTATAGAAATAATATTTTGGCAAAATTTTCTACAGAAATAAAATTTTGACAAAATTTTGTATAGAAAAAAATGTTGACAAAATTTTGTATAGAAAAAAATTTTGACAAAGGTTTGTATAGAAGAAAATGTTGACAATTTTTTCTACAGAAAAAAAAATTTGACAAAATTTTCTGTAGAAAAATTTTTTTAAAATTTCCTATAAAAAATTTTTTCAAAAAGTTTCTTTAGAAAAAAACATTAACAAAATTTTCTATAGACAACAATTTTGACAAAATTTTCTATAGAAATAAAATTCTTTCTAAGGAAATAATGTTCTAAAGCAATAAAATTTTGGGAGAATTTTCAATAAAAATAATATTTTGGCAAAATTTTCTACAGAATAAAATTTTGACAAAATTTTCTATAGGCAAAAATGTTGACAAAATTTTCTATAGAAAAAAATGTTGATGAAACTTTGTATAGAAAAAAATTTTGATAACATTTTGTATAGCAAACAATGTTGACAAAATTTTGTATAGAAACACTTTTGACAAAATTTTCTATAGAAAAAAATTTTGACATAATTTTCTATAGCAAAAATTTGGACAAAATTTTCTACAGAAAAAAATGTTGACAAAATTTTGTATAGATAACAATTATGACAAAATTTTCTATAAAAAAATTTTTTGACATAATTGTCTATAGCAACAATTTTTGACAAAATTGTCTATAGAAAAATTTTAATAAATTTTCTATAAAAAAATTGACAACATTTTCTATAGACAAAAATGTTGACAAAATTTTGTATAAAAAAAATTTGACAAAATTTTTTATAGAAATAAAATTTTTTCTAAGGAAATAAGGTTTTGGCAAAATGTTCTAAAGCAATAAAATGTTGGGAGAATTTTCTATAGAAATAATATTTTGACAAAATTTTCTACAGAATAAAATTTTGACAAAATTTTGTATAGAAAAAAATTTTGATAACATTTTGAATAGAAAAAACTGTTGACAAAATTTTCTAAGAAAAAAAATTAAAAAGAAAAAAACAAGTATGTACGGCCGTAAGTTGGGCCAGGCCGAAGCTTATGTTCCCTTCACCATGGATTGCGTAGAAACTACTTCTAAACACTGCCATCCACAATCGAATTACTTAAGTTGCGGTAACGCTTGCCGATGGCAAGATATCTTAAAACCTCTTAACAACGTGTTCTAAATTGTATGTAAGTCCATACGTGGTTATATTTAATCAAACTAGATCGATCAAATACGTATATAATTCAGTTTGACAAAATTTTCTCTAGACATAAAATTTTGACAAAATTTTCTATAGAAATAAAATTTTAACAAAATTTTCTATAGCAATAAAATTTTGTATAAAAATTTTTTGACAAAATTTTCTATAGAAATACAATTTTTTCTAAGGTATTAAGATTTTGGCAAAACTTTCTAAAGCAATAAAATTTTGGGAGAATTGTTTATAAAAATAATATTTTGGCAAAATTTTCTACAGAAATAACATTTTGACAAAATTTTGTATAGAAAAGCAATAAATTTTTGGGAGAATTTTTTATAGAAATAAGATTTTGGCAAAATTTTCTACAGAAATAAAATTTTGACATAAATTTTTATAGAAAAAAAATTTGACTAAATTTTGTATAGAAACAAATTTTAACAAAATTTTCTACAGAAAAAAATGTTGACAAAATTTTGTATAGAAAAAAATGTTGACAAAATTTTCCATAGAAAAAATTTTTATCAAAATTTTTCTTCAGAAAATGTTTGATAAAATTTCCTATAAAAAAATTAACAAAATTTTGTATAAAAAAATTTGACAAAATTTTCTATAGCAATAATTTTTTTTCTAAGGAAATAATATTTTGGCAAAACTTTCTAAAGCAATAAAATTTTGGGAGAATTGTTTATAGAAATAATATTTTGGCAAAATTTTCTACAGAAATAAAATTTTGACAAAATTTTGTATAGAAAAAAATGTTGACAAAATTTTGTATAGAAAAAAATTTTGACAAAGGTTTGTATAGAAGAAAATGTTGACAATTTTTTCTACAGAAAAAAAAATTTGACAAAATTTTCTGTAGAAAAATTTTTTTAAAATTTCCTATAAAAAATTTTTTCAAAAAGTTTCTTTAGAAAAAAACATTAACAAAATTTTCTATAGACAACAATTTTGACAAAATTTTCTATAGAAATAAAATTCTTTCTAAGGAAATAATGTTCTAAAGCAATAAAATTTTGGGAGAATTTTCAATAAAAATAATATTTTGGCAAAATTTTCTACAGAATAAAATTTTGACAAAATTTTCTATAGGCAAAAATGTTGACAAAATTTTCTATAGAAAAAAATGTTGATGAAACTTTGTATAGAAAAAAATTTTGATAACATTTTGTATAGCAAACAATGTTGACAAAATTTTGTATAGAAACACTTTTGACAAAATTTTCTATAGAAAAAAATTTTGACATAATTTTCTATAGCAAAAATTTGGACAAAATTTTCTACAGAAAAAAATGTTGACAAAATTTTGTATAGATAACAATTATGACAAAATTTTCTATAAAAAAATTTTTTGACATAATTGTCTATAGCAACAATTTTTGACAAAATTGTCTATAGAAAAATTTTAATAAATTTTCTATAAAAAAATTGACAACATTTTCTATAGACAAAAATGTTGACAAAATTTTGTATAAAAAAAATTTGACAAAATTTTTTATAGAAATAAAATTTTTTCTAAGGAAATAAGGTTTTGGCAAAATGTTCTAAAGCAATAAAATGTTGGGAGAATTTTCTATAGAAATAATATTTTGACAAAATTTTCTACAGAATAAAATTTTGACAAAATTTTGTATAGAAAAAAATTTTGATAACATTTTGAATAGAAAAAACTGTTGACAAAATTTTCTAAGAAAAAAAATTAAAAAGAAAAAAACAAGTATGTACGGCCGTAAGTTGGGCCAGGCCGAAGCTTATGTTCCCTTCACCATGGATTGCGTAGAAACTACTTCTAAACACTGCCATCCACAATCGAATTACTTAAGTTGCGGTAACGCTTGCCGATGGCAAGATATCTTAAAACCTCTTAACAACGTGTTCTAAATTGTATGTAAGTCCATACGTGGTTATATTTAATCAAACTAGATCGATCAAATACGTATATAATTCAGTTTGACAAAATTTTCTCTAGACATAAAATTTTGACAAAATTTTCTATAGAAATAAAATTTTAACAAAATTTTCTATAGCAATAAAATTTTGACAAAATTTTCTATAGAAATAAAATTTTAACAAAAATTTTCTATAGAAATAAAATTTTAACAAAATTTTCTATAGAAATAAAATTTTGGTAGATTATTTTTGGCTCGAGTGGCAACCATGATTATGAACCGAATAAAATTTTAACAACACACAAAAAAATTTTTTTCTGAATCAATCACGAAATTAATTGATCCAATTAATTTTTTAATTGAAATGTCTTCAATCACAGAAATGATAGTATCAATTAAAAAATTAATTGACAGTCAATTAAAAAATTAATTGATCCAATTAAAAAATTAATTGATACTATTAATTTGTGTGATTGATTTTTATTTCAATTAAAAAATTTGTTGATTCAATTAAATTTTTAATTGAATATTTTTTAAAACTCAATTAAGATTTTAATTGGAAAAATTTTCATGAAATTTTTTTCTGTGAAAGTTTTCTATAGAAATAAAATGTTGACAATGATGAAAATGTGATTATGAACCAAATAAAATTTTAACAAAATTTTCTATAGAAATAAACTTTTGACAAAATTTTCTGTAGAAATAAAATTTTGACACAATTTTCTATAGAAATAAAATTTTGGTAAATTATTTTTGAATCGAGTGGCAACCATGATTATGAACCGATATGGACCAATTTTTGTCTGATTGGAGATCGGCTATATATAACTATAGACCGATATGGAACAATTTTAGTATGGTTGTTAGCGGCCATATACTAACACCAAGTTCCAAATTTGAACCGGATCGGATGGATTTTGCTCCTCCAAGAGGCTCCGGAGGTCAAATCTGGAGAACGTTTTATATGGGGGCTATATATAATTATGGTCCGATGTGGACAAATTTTTTCATGGTTGTTAGAGGCCATATACCAACACCATGTACCAAATTTCAGCAAGATCGGATGAAATTTGCTTCTCTTTGAGGCTCCGCAAGCCGAATCTGGGGATCGGTTTATATGGGGGCTATATATAATTATGAACCGATGTGGACCAATTTTTGCGTGGTTGTTAGAGACCACATACCAACACCATGTACCAAATTTCAGCCGGATCGGATGAAATATGCTTCTGTTAGAGGCTCCACAATCCAAATCTGAGGGTTCTATACTTAAAAGTGGACCGATATCGCCCATTTGCAATACCATCCGACCTACATCAATAACAACTACTTGTGCCAAGTTTCAAGTCGATAGCTGGTTTCGTTCGGAAGCGTGATTTCAACAGACGGACGGACGGACGGACATGCTTAGATCGACTCAGAATTTCACCACGACCCAGAATATATATACTTTATGAGGTCTTAGAGCATATTTCGATGTGTTACAAACGGAATGACAAAGTTAATATACTCCCCATCCTATGGTGGAGGGTATAAAAAAATGTTGACAAAATTTTCTTTAGAGGTAAATTTTGACAAAATTTTGTTTAGATGTATGTAAATGTTAACAAAATTTTCTATTTCAATTTTGGCAAAATTTTGATCGAAAACTTCAAAATAAAATTATTTAAATGTGGTAGATTTTTGATAAAATTATCTTCAAATTTTGATAGACTATTTTTGGCACGAGTGGCAACCTTGCTAAGGGACCCATTCTGACCATTATTGCCAAAGACACCATGTGCCTATCTCGTCTCCTACTGGATGTTGCAAACATATGAACTAACTTATGATACCCTGTTCCACAATGTGGTGCAGGGTATAAAAACATAAATAAAATTGTTATAAAGTACCATTTGGTATCAAAAAGTACTTTTTATACCCTCCTCCATAGGAGTATATTAACATTGTCATACCGTCCGTCCGTCGGTTGAAATCACTCTAATTGTTGTAATTGATGGATGGTGTTGCAAATAGGCCATATCGGACTAATTTTACGTATAGCCCCTATATAAACAGACCCTAGGGGTTTGGCTTGCGGAGCCTATTGGAGGTGCAAAATTCATCCGAACCGGTTGAAATTTGGTACATGGTGTTAGTATATGGTCTCTAACAAGCATGCAAAAAATTGGTCCATGTCGGTCCATAATTATATATAGCCCCCATATAAACCGATCCCCAGATTTGAACTCCCAAGCCTCTTAGTAGAGCAAATTTCATCCGATCCGGCTTAAATTTGGTATGTGGTGTTAGTATATGGTCTGCAACAACCATGCAAAAATTGGTCCATAATTATGTATAGCCCCCATATAAACCGATCCCTAAGTTTGACTTCCGGAACCTATTGGAGGAGCAAAATTCATCCGATTCGGTTGAAATTTGGTACATGGCCGCTAACAATCATGCAAAAATTAGTCTATATCGGTCTATAGGTATATATAGCCTATCGCCAATCACACAAAGATTGGTCCATATCGCCAATAATAATCTTCCAAAATTTTATTTCTGTAGAAAATTTTGTCAAAATTTTATTTCTGTAGAAAATTTTATCAAAATTTTATTTCTATAGAAAATTTTGTCAAAATTTTATTTCTATAGAAAATTTTGTCAAAATTTTATATCTATGGAAAATTTTGTCAAAATTTTATTTCTATAGAAAATTTTGTCAAAATATTATTTCTATAGAAAATTTTGTCAAAATTTTATTTCTATAGAAAATTTTGTCAAAATTTTATTTCTATAGAAAATTTTGTCAAAATTTTATATCTATGGAAAATTTTGTCAAAATTTTATTTCTATAGAAAATTTTGTCAAAATATTATTTCTATAGAACATTTAATTTCAACTTACTACATGACCAGAGTGATGATCGATTATCAAATGTATTTGCTTTTAATTTATATACAAATATTTATCTTCGATTTTTTCATTCAATAAACATTTGTTAAGACAAATGTCAAATATTTGTGTTTTTACTTGGTCGTATTTCTCTGTAGAATTGCCATGATTTAATATTAAAAAGTAGGCCAAAATCCAAAATATGTATATTTGTTTTATTAGAAGATTTCATTTTGATATTTCGTGAGCCCTTGGTAGCGTATGATAGATATAAATTTAATTATAAATGGGAGCATATTATTAACATTATTAAATTAATATTAATTTTATGAAAAGTCTTAACATATTCTTCAAAAATTAATTTCAACTATTCTATATTTTGCCAGATTTTTCTTCGTTTCGTTCATTTGCAAAGTCATTGAATCTCCTAAGCCAACTAACTATCCAACCAAATAAAATCAATTATTATATTGAAAATATTCTAACCACTACCACAGCAAAATATTCAAGTGATTTATTATTAGCGGATTATTTGGCTCTTTGCATAAATCCAATGAAATGGCATTAATGAGCTATGCCAAATGACGCGGTAGCCGTGTCTAACTTAATGACATGCCACACAGATGTTGTGCTGTGATAGGCAGTTTATGTGTTGGTCGTGGAGTGAGAGAGAGAGAGAGGTTGGGGAGATAGGGAAATGGCCATGAGTTTTCGTTATACAAACATAAAAGCACACACACATTCTCTCGCTCCCTCTCTCGTGCTCTCTTTCTCCAACAAATACGGCTTAGCACTATAATCTTAAGGCAATATTTAGGATTATAATGTTTAAATATTTAAATTTGATTTTCAGAAAAATTAATTGCCATAAAGTACGGGAGAATAATCAACAAAATTTCCATATAGGAAAACTAATAATAATTGTGTGAAGATTTCTGTAAGATTTAATTTCAACTTACCTTGATATCCTCTATAGCTTTACTCTCATAGCATCACTATGTGTAATGATATAATTGAGTTGAGTAACAGAGAACACAGAGACTAACGGAATGCCTTAAGAAGAATTTGTCTGCTTGCCTATTGTAGAGCAGCGTCTCTATTGATGACAATGAGTGTATGAATTCATTACCTTTGGCATGTATCCAAAAATTCAATATCTATAGAAATGAAAGAAGAAGAAGAAGAAGAAGAAAAAATATTATATAGTATAATTCACATTAGTACTAGAAGCTAAATAATGCTATAAGGGAATTATTGTTAAGGGGAGATCTCATCTTCAATTCAATTGCAAATGGATGCTTATAAAAATGTATTTTTTTTAGTTTTTTAATCCTAAGGATAATTGAAGAAAATGTAATTCTTTAAAGAGAATACATGTAAAATAATATTTTAATAGCTATGGCATAAGTCCATGATCCAAATACCAAACGAAAAAAGAATAAATAGAGACGAAGATATTGTAATAAGGACTGGGTTTGTATGATAAATATAAATTTAATTGAAAATGTAGAAAAGCCCACATGGAAACGTATTATTAATATAATAATAAAATAAGATTATAATAGATTTAATGATATGGTAGAAATTTTCTATACACATAAAATTTTGAAAAAAATCTATAGAAATACAATTTTGAAAAAAATTCTATACAAATAAAATTTTGCAAAACTTTTCTATAGAGATAAAATATTGACAAAATTTACTAAAGAATACAAATTTTAACAAAATTTTCAATAGAAATAAAATTTTGTCAAAATTTTCCATAGAAATAACATGTTGACCAAAATTTTCCATAGAAATTAAATTTTCTGTAGAAATAAAATTGTGAGCAAAATTTTCTATAGAAATAAAATGTGGCCATTTGTTTTAATAGAAATAAAATTTTGACAAAAATTTTCTATAGACATGTTGACATTTATTTCTTTTAATTGCAATAATATTTTGAAAAAATTGTCTATAGAAATAAAATCTTGCAAAACTTTTCTATAGAGATAAAATTTTGACAAAATTTATTAAAGAATACAAATTTTAACAAAATTTTCAATAGAAATCAAATTTTGTCAAAATTTTCCATAGAAATAATATGTTGACCAAAATTTTCCGTAGAAATTAAATTTTGTGTAGCAATAAAATTGTGAGCAAAATTTTCTATAGAAATAAAATGTGGCCATTTTTTTAATAGAAATACAATTTTGACAAAAATGTTCTATAGAAATAACAAGTTGACAATTTTTTTAATAGCAATAATATTTTGAAAAAAAAAATTCTATACAAATAAAATTTTGCAAAACTTTTCTATAGAGATAAAATATTGACAAAATTTACTAAAGAATACAAATTTTAACAACATTTTCAATAGAAGTAAAATGTTGTCAAAATTTTCCATAGAAATAACATGTTGCCCAAAATTTTCCATAGAAATTAAATTTTGTGTAGCAATAAAATTGTGAGCAAAATTTTCTATAGAAATAATTTGTCAAAATTTTATTTCTATAGAAAATTTTGTCAATTTTTTTCTATAGAAAATTTTGTCAAAATTTTATATCTATAGAAAATTGTGTTAATTATATCAACAGTTTTAAAAAATATTATTATTATAAAAAATATGGCCAAAATTTTATTTTTATCGAAAATGTTGTCAAAATTTTATTTCTATAGAAATGTTGACAATTTTTTTTAATAGCAATAATATTTTGAAAAAAATTGTTATTAGAAATAAAATTTTCCAAAACTTTTCTATAGAAATAAAATTTTGACAAAATTTACTAAAGCTAAGTGTTGTCAAAATTTTCCATGGAAATAACTTGTTGACCAAAATTTTCCATAGAAATTAAATTTTGGTGTAGCAATAAAATTGTGAGCAAAATTTTCTATAGAAATAAAATGTGGCCATTTTTTTTAATAGAAATTTTGACAAAAATTTTCTATAGATATGTTGACAATTTTTTTTAATAGCAATAATATTTTGAAAAAAAAAATTCTATAGAAATAAAATTTTGACAACGTTGTCTATAACAATAGAATTAAAAAAAATTCTATAGAAATAATATTTTGACATAATTTTCTATAGAAAAATTTTCTGTAGAATTAAAATTTTGACAAAAATTTTTAACGCAAAAAAAATTTCAGAAAATGTTCTATAGAAATAAAATTTTGACAAAATCTTCTATAGGATCAAAATTTTGACAAAAAATTTTTATAGAAATAAAAATTTTGCAAAAAATTCAGTAGAAATAAAATTCTGATTAAAATTTCTATAGCAATGAAGTTTTGATATAATTTCCAATAGAAATAAAATTTTTACCACAATTTCCAATAGAAATAAAATTTTGACAAAATTTTTTATAAAAATAAAATATTGAGTAATTTTCTTAAAGAACCCTACGGGAAATTGGTGCAAATTGCCACTGACGGACCTACCACAGGACTGGTACCGGTGATCCAAGTTGTCGCAGTTTCTAAATAGTAATAATTTAATGATTTCCATACTCGCTTGATATACAAATCTTATTGGATTTACCCATTTAGTGAAGAAGAATTACCGGAATAACATTTTCAACATTTTTCAAAAGTTTTTAATTTCTTGCTCGATTCGGATAACCAAACTGAAACAGATTTCTAAGAGTTTGTCCGAGACTGGTTCATGAGGACCGGTATATAGAGTGCTACTACTAAAATGCCCTAGGACGTGTCCTTAGGAACGAGCCCAAGGCGTGTCCTAAAGTGTAAATTTACCCCGTCAATAATAAACCCATGTTAAAGTGACCGGTCCCTTCCATACGTTTTGACCAGAACTAGGACTGGTTCATGCACACCAGGGACTAGTCCTGTACCGGTCCTGTGGTTGATCGATTTCCCGTAGGGTATATGTAAACCACATTCCTCATCAGCATCCTCTACTTGCAACAAAAATTTGAAAAGATTATTTATAGAAATGAAAATTTTGCAAAAATGCTCTATAGAAATAAAATTTTCACAAAACTTTTCTATAGCATTTTCTATAGTTTTGACAAAGTTTACTATCGAAATAAAATTTTGCTAAATTTTTTATAGGAAGGAAATTTTGCCAAAATTTTCTATATAAATAAAACTTAAAAAAACAAAATTCTATAGTAATAAAATTTTTAAAAAATTTTCTTCTAGTAATAAAATTTTGACATTTTCTATAGAAATAAAATTTTGAAAAATTTTCTAAAGAAATGCAATATTGATAAAAATTTCTATAGAAATCAAATTTTGACAAAATTTTCTATAGAAATAAAATTCTGACAACATTTTCTATAAAAATAAAATTTCGAAAATTTTCTAAAGAAATCAAAATTTTGAGAAAATTTTATATAGAAATAAAAGAGTGACAAAAATTTTCTATAGAAATACAATTTTGACAAAATTTCATACAGAAATAAAATTTTGAAAAAATTCTCTAAAGAAACACAATTTTGTAAAAATTTTCTATAGAAATTAAAATTATGCAAAATTTTCTATACAAACAAAATTTTGACACAATTTTCTATAGAAATAAAATTTTGGCAAAATATTCTATAAAAATAAAATCTTGACAAAATTTTCTAAAGAAATAAAATTTTGACAAAATTTTCTATAGAAATAAAAATTTTCCAAAATTTTCTATAGAAATAAACATTTTCTATAGATATAAAAGTTTGATAAAATTTTCTATAGAAATCAAATTTTGACAAAATTTTCTACAGAAATACAATTTTGACAAACTTTTTTGTAGAAATAAAATTTTGACAAAATTTTCTATTGAAATAAAATTTTGACAAAATTTTCTATTTAAAATAAAATTTTGGTAATTTTGATAAAATGTTCTATTGAACAAAATTCTTGACAAAATTCTATATAGAAATAAAATTTGGTCAAAATTTTGTATAGAAATAATATCTTGACAAAATTTTCTATAGAAATGCAATTTTGACAAAATTCTCTATAGAAATAAAATTTTAACAAAAATTTTCTATAGAAATAAACTTCTGACAAATTTTTCTATAGAAATAAAATTTTGATAAACTTTTCTATAGATATAAAATTTTGACTAACTTTTCTATAGAAAGAAATATTTGGTTATTTTGATAAAATTATCTATTGAACAAAAATTTTTCAAAATTCTCTATAGAAATAAAATTTAGACGAAATTTTCTATAACATAGAGATAATTTTGACAAAAATTTCTATAGAAATAAAATTTTCACAAAATTTCTTATAGAAACAAAATTTTGACAAAATCTTCTCTGGGAATAAAATTTTGACAAAATTTTCTATAAAAATACAATTTTAACAAAAATTTTCACGAAATCTTTTATAAAAATAAAATTTTGCCAAAATTTTCTATAGAAATAAAATTTTGCAAGAATTTTCTATAAAAATAAAATTTTCACAAAAATTTTCTATAGAAATAAAATTTTGACAAAATTTTCTATGACAATAAATTTTTGACAAAGTTTTCTATCGAAATAAAATTTTGCAAAAATTTTTATAGGAAGGAAATTTTGCCAAAATTTTCTATACAAATAAAATTTTGACACAATTTTCTGTAGAAATCAAATTATGACAAAATGTTCTATAGAAATTAAAATTTGACGTTTTTTATAGAAATAAGATTTTAAAAAATTTTCTAAAGAAATACAATATTGATAAAATTTTCAATAGGAAGCAAATTTTGACAAAATTTTCTATAGAAATACAATTTTGACCAAATGTTCTATAGAAATAAAAATTTTGCAAAACTATTCTATAGAAATACAATTTTGACAAAATTTCCTATAGAAATAAAATTTTGCAAAATTTCTTATAGAAAGGAAATTTTGCAAACATTTTCTATAGAAATAACATTTTTACAAAATTTTCTATAGTAATAAAATTTCGACAAAAATTTTTATGGTAATAAAATTTCGACAAAAAATTTTATGGTAATAAAATTTCGACAAAATTTTATAAAGAAATAAAATTTTGACAGAATTTTATATAGAAATAAAATAGTGACAAAAATTTTCCTTTAGAAATAGTATTTTGACAAAATTTTCTATAGAAATAAAAGTTTGACAACATTTTCTATATAAATAAAATTTTGACAATCTTTTCTATTGAAATAAAATTTTGACAAAATTTTCTATAGAAATAGAATTTTGACAAAATTTTCTACAGAAATAAAATTTTAACACAGATTTTCTATAGAAATAAAATTCTGATAACATTTTCTATAGAAATAAAATTTTGACAGATTTTTCTAAAGAAATAAAATTTGGAGAAAATTTCTATGAAATAAAATGTTGAAAAATTTTCTATAGAAATCAAATTTTGACAAAATTTTCTATAGAAATACAATTTTGACAAAATGTTCCATAAAAATAAAAATGTTGCAAAAATTTTCTATAGAAATACAATTTTGACAAAATATCCTATAGAAATAAAATTTTGCTAAATTTTTTATAGGAAGGAAATTTTGTCAAAATTTTCTATAGAAATAATATTTTTGCAAAATTTTCTATAGTAATAAAATTTTGACATTTTCTATAGAAATAAAATTTTGAAAAATTTTCTAAAGAAATACACTATTGATAAAATTTTATATAGAAATCAAATTTTGAAAAAATTTGCAATAATACAATTTCCTATAGAAATAAAATTTTGAAAAAATTCTCTAAAGAAATACAATTTTGATAAAATTTTCTAAAGAAATACAATTTTGATAAAGCTTTCTAAAAAAATACAATTTTTATAATTTTTAATAGAAGTAAAATTTTTACACAATTTTCTATAGAAATAAAAATTATGCAAAATTTTCTATACAAGAAAATTTTGACACAATTTTCCATAGAAATAAAATTGTGACAAAATGTTCTATAGAAATAAAATCTTGACAAAATGTTCTAAAGAAATAAAATTTTGACAAAATGTTCTATTGAAATAAAAATTTTAAAAATTTTTCTATAGAAATAACAATTTTGCAAAAATTTTCTACAGAAATAAAAGTTTGATAAAATTTTCTATAGAAATCAAATTTTATCAAAATTTTCTATAGAAATCAAATTTTGACAAAATTTTCCATTGAAATAAAATTTTGATTAAATTTTCTAAAGAAATACAGTTTTGATAAAATTTTCTATAGAAATCAAATTTTGACAAAATTCTCTATAGAAATACCATTTTGACAAGATTTTCTATAGAAATAAAAATTTTGCAAAAATTTTCTATAGAAATACAATTTTGACAAAATTTCAAATAAAATTTTGAAAAAATTCTCTAAAGAAATACAATTTTGATAAAATTTTGTAAAAAATACAATTTTGATAAATTTTTCTATAGAAATAAAATTTTTACAAAATTTTCTATAGAAATAAAAATTATGCAAAATTTTCTATAGAAATAAAATTTTGACAAAAATTTCTAAAGAAATAAAATTTTGACAAAAAGTTCTAAAGAAATAAAATTTTGACAAAATTTTCTATTGAAATAAAAATTTTACAAAATTTTCTATAGAAATAAAAATTTTGCAAAAATTTTTTATAGACATAAAAGTTTGATAAAATTGTCTGTAGAAATTGTTGTTTGTTTTGTTTTTTGTCAAAATAATATTTTGAAAAAAATTTCTATAGAAATACAATTGTGACAAACTTTTCTGTAGAAATAAAATTTTGACAAAATTTTCTATTGAAATAAAATTTTGATAAAATGTTCTATTGAACAAAAATCTTGACAAAAATCTCTATAGAAATAAAATTTGGTCAAAATTTTCTATAGAAATAATGTTTTAACAACATTTTCTTTAGGAATACAATTTTGACAAAATTCTCTATAGAAATAAAATTTTAACAAAAATTTGCTATAGAAATAAACTTCTGACAAACTTATCTATAGAAATAAAATTTTGACAAACTTTTCTATAGAAAGAAATGTTTGGTAATTTTGATAAAATTTTCTATTGAACAAAAATCTTGACAAAATTCCAAATAGAAATAAAATTTGGTCAAAATTTTGTATAGAAATAAAATTTGGACGAAATTTTCTATACAGATAAAATTTTGACAAAATTTTCTATAGAAATAAAATTTTCACAAAATTTTGTATAGAAATAAAATTTGGACGAAATTTTCTATACAGATAAAATTTTGACAAAATTTTCTATAGAAATAAAATTTTCACAAAATTTCTTATAGAAATAAAATTTTGACAAAATCTTCTATAAAAACACAATTTTAACACAAATTTTCTATAGAGATAAAATTTTCAGAAAATTTTTTATAGAAATAAAATTTTGCAAAAATTTTCTATAGAAACAAAATTTGGTCAACATTTTTTAAAGAAACAAAATTTGGACGAAATTTTCTATAGAAATAAAATTGTTCAAAAATTTTCTGTTGAAATAAAATTTTGTTTGTTAAGTGAAAATTGTGTCTTAAATCTCTCCTTACTTCAATTCTCCTCAACTTTGGATCAGAATAAATACCGAAATCATAAGACAAAGTCTTTGAAAATGGACATGTTTGGAATGGACATTTTTTCCAGTGAAGTACAATTGTAGCCGCAGAATTTTATTAAAGAAAAAACAATAATTTTCACAGAATTCATTTCTATGAATTCTGTCAAGCCCATCAATGAAATGTCT
The DNA here is from genome assembly GCF_050003625.1 of Haematobia irritans. Lineage (NCBI taxonomy): Eukaryota > Metazoa > Arthropoda > Insecta > Diptera > Muscidae > Haematobia > Haematobia irritans. Next base: position 31,943,804 of record NC_134398.1, read on the forward strand.
TTTCTTTGAAATATTCTTCCATTCATGTAGTCTTTGATTTCAATCATCATTTCATGCTTAGGCTTAAGCATGTTTCTTCGAACAAAAAACAATTTTCCCAAATGCAGGCAATAGTCATGGCATAACGAAAATCAATTGTTAAAAAAATATTTATTGAGATTATATCGTAGATCTCAAGGGGACTAAGAGGAATACCGAGCGTCATGAAGAGTACCGGATTACTGACCAAAACAGAACAAAACAAATATTATGGCAGGCCAATGAAAGGATGATTAACGAGGTACTTTTTTAGTTGAATGATTGTGTTAATGGCATCAAATCTATCATTTGTGTGTGTGGGTGAAAGAGTGTTTATTTTATTTGTTCGCATGTTGCATTTGTGTGTAGGTATGTGTGTATACACTGTTTCATGTGGTCTATAGAAAGATTATGACGAATTACCAAATACTAAAATAAAGAATCATTGGCCGAGGAACTTTTATAAAAATTTATCGCTTAAATACTATGGCTTTATATTGTAATCAATGTAGACTTCATGTTCAGATATCAAGGCAACCCACAAATGAGACCGTAGATGGAATTGGCAGTGTTTTATAAAACCGATACACTGAAATGTGATCGTTTTTAAATGGGATATTATTCTTTATGGATGTATGTACATAGAGGTATGACAGAAGTGAATTCCTGAATATAATGGAAAATATGTACAATTATTAATATGAAAATAAAAAAGAAGTAAATAGTTCATTAAGTCTAAAAAAATTAAAAGGCCCATCTTTTAACTCTCTCTAAATAATTTTTCAGCTAACGTGCAACCAAATTCACTAAAATTCATGTAATAAGTTTGGAATTTTTGCTAGTGTTAGGATAGGTTAGGTGGCAGCCCGATGTATCAGGCTCACTTAGAATATTCAGTCCATTGTGATACCACATTGGTGAACTTCTCTCTTATCACTGAGTGCTGCCCGATTCCATGTTAAGCTCAATGACAAGGGACCTCCTTTTTATAGCCGAGTCCGAACGGCGCTCCACATTGCAGTGAAACCACTTAGAGAAGCTTTGAAACCCTCAGAAATGTCACCAGCATTACTGAGGTGGGATAATCCACCGCTGAAAAACTTTTTGGTGTTCGGTCGAAGCAGGAATCGAACCCACGACCTTGTGTATGCAAGGCGGGCATGCTAACCATTGCACCACGGTGGTTGCTAGTGTTGAAATCAATCGACCAGTGGTACCAATTTGGTGCTTTTTGCGCTAAACTTAAAGTTTTTGATTTTCTAAAAGCACCAAATTGCCATGTTAGTGCCTCAACAAAAGCACCACCTTGGTGCTTGGTGTACAACAGAAAAAAAATTATATTTCTATAGAAAATTGTATTACTAAATTTTTGTCAAAATGTTTATTTCTATAATTTTTTTTTATATTTTATTCTATAGAAAATTTAGTCAAAATTTTATTTGTATAGAAAAATTTGTCAAAATTTTATTTCTACGGAAAATTTGGATTTTTTTGTTATAGAAAAATTAGTTAAAATTTTCAAAATTTTATTACTGTAGAAATTTTGTCAAAATTTTATTTCTTTTGATAATTTTGTCAAGATTTCATTTCTATAGAAAATTTTGTCAAAATTTAATTACTACAGAAAATTCGATCAAATTTTTATTACTATAGTAAATTTTATCAAAAATTCATTTCTAAAGAATGATTTGTCAAAATTTTATTTCTATAGAAAATTTTGTCAATTTTTTTTTATAGAAAATTTTGTCAAGATTTCATTTCTATAGAAAATTTTGTCAAGATTTAATTACTACAGAAAATTCGATCAAATTTTTATTACTATTGTAAATTTTATCAAAATTTTATTTCTAACGAATGATTTGTCAAAATTTTATTTCTATAGGAAATTTTGTCAATTTTTTTTTTTATAGAAAATTTTGTCAAAATGTTATTTCTATAGAAAATTTTGTCAAAATTTTATTTCTATAGAAAATTTTTATTAAAATTTTATTTATATTAATGCTAACGACAATTTTTAAAAATTTTATTATTATAAAAAATATTGCCAAAATATTTTTGTTATAGAAAATTTTGTCAAAATTTTATATCTATAGAAAATTTTGTCAAAATTTTATTACTACAGAAATTGGTGTCAAACTTTTATTTCTATAGAAAATTTTGTCAAAATTTTATTTCCATACAAAACAAATTGTTAAAATTTTCTTTTTATAGAAAATTTTGTCAAAATTTTATTTCTATAGAAAATTTTCTCAGAATTTTATTACTGTAGAAAATTTTGTCAAAATTTTATTACTATAGAAAAATTTGTCAGAATTTTAATACTGTAGAAAATTTTGTCAAAATTTTATTACTACATAAAATTTTGTCAAATTTTTATTACTATAGTAAATTTTATCAAAATTTTCTTTCGTTATTGTTGTTTTGGAATGAGGATAGAGAAGCACGCTCAAAAACAAACCCAACCAAATACATTCAAATCGATGATTTGAGTTTGGCAAAGGAAAAGAGATATGCTGGCAAATTTGTTTAGGCAGTAGCCGACTATCAAACCCTTTTTCAGGAGGTTCAAGTGTAGTTCACTTTGGGTTGAGTGAATTACCCGAATTTATTCTGATAATTGGTTGATAGTTTTGCTGCAAGTAGAGGATGCTGATGAGGAATGTGGTAATTCCGAAACAGCTGTACATCCAACCATCTTGCAGTCTATAGGGCTTTGCCCAAATAAATTTGACAAGCATACTTTTCCTCTGTTGGTTAAGCTACACTTGTAGTTTAGTCAATGCATGGCTTTAAGCTGAGATCAAAAACAACAATAACGATTGAAGAGAAGCCAACAATAACAAACAAGTTTTCTTTCTATAGAATATATTGTCAACATTTTTTTCTATAGAAAATTTTGTCAACATTTTATTTCTATAGAAAATCAGCTCAAAATTTTATTTCTTAAGAAAATTGTGTCCAAATTTAATTTTTATAGAAAAGCTTTCTTAAAATTTTATTTACATTAATTCCATCAAAAATTATGCCAAAATTTTATTATTATAGAAAATGTTGTCAAAAATTTATATCTATAGAAAATTTCGTCAAAATTTTATTACTACAGAAAATTTTGTCAAAATTGTATTTTTTTATAAAAAAAATTTTAAGAATTTTATTTCTATAAAAAATTTGGAATTTTTTTTTGTTATAGAAAAATTTGTCAGAATTTGATTACTGTAGAAAATTTTGTGAAAGCTTTATTCCTATTTTTTTTCTCAAAATTTTATTTTTATAGAAAACCTGCTCAAACTTTTTTTCTATAGAAAATTGTGTCCAAATTTAATTTCTATAATTTTATTATTATAAAGAATTTTATTATTTTTTTATTATAAAAAATAATGCCAAATTATTATTATTATTATTATAGAAAATTTTGTCAAAATTTTATTACTACAGAAAATTTTGTCAAAATTTTCTTTTTATAAAAAAAATTCTTACAATTTTATTTCTATAGAAAATTTAGAATTTTTTTGTTATAGAAAAATTTGTCAGAATTTGATTACTGTAGAAAATTTTGTGAACATTTTATTACTATAGAAAATTTTGTCAAAATTTTATTTCTTTTGATAATTTTCCCAATATTTCATTTCTATAGAAAATTTTTCCAAATTTTATTTATACAGAAAATTTTCTCAAAATTTTATTTTTATAGAAGACCTGCTCAAACTATTTTTTCTATAGAAAATTGTGTCCAAATTTAATTTCTATAGAAATTTTTTCTTAAAATTTTATTTACGTTAATTCTATTGACAATTTTTACAAATTTTATTATTATAAAAAATATTGCCAAAATTTTATTATTATAGAAAATTTTGTCAAAATTGTATGTCTACAAAAAATTTTGTCAACATTTCCATAAAAAAAAATTGTTAAAATTTTCTTTTATAGAAGATTTTGTCAAAATTTTATTTCTATACAAAATTTTCTCAAAATTGTATGTCTACAAAAAATTTTGTCAACATTTTAGTTCTTTAGATATGTTTATCCAAATTTTATTTCTTAGAATATTTTCTCAGAATTTTATTTCTATAGGCAATTTTCTCAAAATTGTATTTCTGTAGAAAAATTTGTCAGAATTTTATTTTATTATTTATATTATTATAATAATAATTTGTCAATTTTTTTACTATAGAAAATTTAGTCAAAATTTTATTACTACATAAAATTTTGTCAAATTTTTATTACTACAGTAAATTTTATCAAAATTTTCTTTCTATAGAATATTTTTTTCTATAGAAAATTTTGTCAAAATTTTATTTCTATAGAAAATCTGCTCAAAATTTTATTTCTTAAGAAAATTGTGTCCAAATTTAATTTCTATAGAAAAGTTTTCTTAAAATTTTATTTATATTAATTCTATTGACAATTCTTAAAAAATTTATTATTATAAAAAATTATGCCAAAATTTTATTATTATAGAAAATTTTGTCTAAATTTTATATCTATATTATTATATTATTATTATAAAAAATATTGCCAAAATTTTATTATTATAGAAAATTTTGTCAAAATTGTATGTCTACAAAAAATTTTGTCAACATTTCCATAAAAAAAATTGTTAAAATTTTCTTTTATAGAAAATTTTGTCAAAATTTTATTTCTATACAAAATTTTCTCAAAATTGTATGTCTACAAAAAATTTTGTCAAAATTTTAGTTCTTTAGAAATTTTTATCCAAATTTTATTTCTTAGAATATTTTCTCAGAATTTTATTTCTATAGGCAATTTTCTCAAAATTGTATTTCTGTAGAAAAATTTGTCAGAATTTTATTTTATTATTTATATTATTATTATATTATTTTGTCAATTTTTTTTACTATAGCAAATTTGGTCAAAATTTTATTACTACATAAAATTTTGTCAAATTTTTATTACTACAGTAAATTTTATCAAAATTTTCTTTCTATAGAATATTTTTTTCTATAGAAAATTTTGTCTAAATTGTATTTCTATAGAAAATCTGCTCAAAATTTTATTTCTTAAGAAAATTATGTCCAAATTTAATTTCTGTAGAAAAGTTTTCTTAAAATTTTATTTATATTAATTCTATTGACAATTTTTAAAAAATTTATTATTATAAAAAATTATGCCAAAATTTTATTATTATAGAAAATTTTGTCAAAATATTATATCTATAGAAAATTTTGTCAAAATTTTATATCTATAGAAAATTTTATCAAAATTTTATTACTACAGAAAATTTTGTCAAAGTTTTATTTCCATAAAAAAAAATTGTTAAAATTTTATATATAGAGAAAATTTTATAAAAATGTTATTACAACAGAAAATTTTGTCAAAATTTTATTTCTATAGAAAATTTTGTAAAAATTTTATTTCCATAAAAAAAAATTGTAAAAATTTTATTTTTATAGAAAATTTTGTCGCAATGTTATTTCTATAGAAAATTTTATCAATATTTAATTTCTTTAGAAAATTTTGTCAAAATTGTATTTCTATGTATGAAGTATCTCTTAGCTGGAAAGGAATTTTTTGCAAAATCGACCAAAAAATCAAGAATTCTATCAATCTACCAAACAGTAAAAAAATCTACATTTTTTTGTATAATTCTACCAATCGTGGCCATTGTGTTGACATCGCCTTTCCACTATGTATAGAGAGTAAGTTAATGAAGATCAAATATAGATGAAATGATTCTGTTATTATTCAATATTTTTATTCAAAGTGCATTCTTTTGTAAAATGTTATGACAATTTTTGATAAAGATATCATTAAAAAGAAGAAATGGAGAAGGTCTCAATACAATTAATTCGTTAATTCATAACAAATATGGATTGAAATATCAAAATTGTTGCTGATAATTGAGTACAAATTAATTTTAACATATAAAAAAAAATAAAAAAAAACATTATAAAAAATATATAAAAATTCTGTTTTAAGTAATGAATCATATTTATTAATACTTTTAAATAACATCGACTTTTTAGTTATTTTTTATCAACCCATTTTGGGTTTTCACACAACAGAACAAATTTTTTATAAATCTTTAAAGGTTTCTCAATAAAGAGACTGAATTTTAAATGGCTGTAATATTTTTTTGTGATGGGAATGGAGTGTTAGAAATTATAATACATTTTTTGTTGCTTTTGGCCGTTTGGAAGTTGCCATCACTGCTATCAACTCTCATAATAATTCTCACATAGTGTTTCACATTTGTATAATCTTTCGCTCTCTCACATTCTCTCATCTACACATTCGCCCATCTATAAAATGAAAACCTACTGATCGCACTCTATTTTTGCCATTAACGCGCTAATCTTATTTTTTTTAACAAAACTTTTCTCTTGTTCTCTTTGTAATGATATCCATTTTTCTAAGGTGGATGTTTTGTAATATGCTCCTCTCTTGGGAGCCACTGTACATCAACGTCATTATAATCTGTTGAGAAAGCATATTAATCATGAGACTTAAATGGCTGTATTGTTATGTAGCAATGGCTATATGTAGGTGTAAGTGTATATATGTGAGATGTAGAGAGTTTAAGAGAAAGTGCAAGTATGTTTGTGTGTGTCTACGATTGTTTATTAATATACGACAATAGACGACAACGAGCTAAACGATTTATATCCTCAGCTCTATCTGTTGACAAACACACGCGCGTCTTCCGCAATGAAATTCACAATTGAATACAATCTCTGCTGATACAAGACAGAGTTGATGGTTATAAGCTGCTGTCTGCGGACTGCAAATATGACTACATGAATGTTTATATATAGGTGGGTGTGAGTGTGTGTTCGACTAATATCGTAGGTGTATTGAATTCTATTGCAGCTAGAATTAAGCAATGAGGTGCGCGGATATGCTTAGATAAGAATACGGATTTCTTATCCATATCTGAAGATGAAAGCACACGTGTGCACTTTGAAGTTGTGTAAGTGCATAAATAAATTGTAAGTATGTGTGTGATTCTTTATATGAGTTTGTTTGTTTGCTTCTATCTCCTATATCACTTGGTGCACATCTACCAATTACCAATATCAATTTCGCTTTTATACAAAACTCTACACAATAACTAAACCAGGAAAAGCGCAAGACAATGCACTTAAGCATTCATGTGAATTTCGTTTAGTAGAATTCTACTGGAGTTTGGAAAAGACAAGAGGATGTTATGTGAAAGTAAATAGTTTGCTTCGTCATTAAGAGTATTGCTGATATATTTTGGGTAGACAGCACAGTTGCCACTCGAGCTAAAAATTTGGAGCTAATTTTACCACAAAACCACCAAACAAAAAAAAATATTGTATCAAAATTTTATTTCTATATAAAATTTTGTTAAAAGTTTATTTTTATAGAAAATTTTCTAAAACTTCATTCTATAGAATATTTTGTTAAAATTTTATTTTATAAAAAATTTTGTCAAAATTTTATTTCTGTAGAAAACTTCGTCAAAACTTTATTTCTATAGAAAATTTGGTCAAAATATTATTTCTATAGAAAATTTTGGTTAAAATTGTATTTCTATGGAAAATTTTGTTAAAATTTTATTTCTTTAGAAAATTTTGTCAAAATTGTATTTCTATAGAAAATTTTTTTTAACTTTTATTTCTAAAGAAAATTTTCTTAAAATTTAATGTCGATAAAAATTGTGTTAATATTTTATTTCTATAAAAAATTTTGTTAAAATATTTGAATTCTATAGAAATTTTTTTCAAAATTTTACTTTTGTAGAACATTTTCCAAAACTTTTATTTGTTAAAATTTTATTTCTATAGAACAATTTGTCAAAATTTAATGTCTATAAAAATTGTGCTAATATTTTATTTCTATAAAAAATTTTGTAAAAATATTTGATTTCTATAGAAAATTTTGTCAACATTTTACTTTTGTAGAAAATTTTATTAAACTTTTATTTCTTAGAAAATTTTGTTAAAATTTTATTTCTATATAAAACTTTGTTAAAATTGACTTTATTTAGAAAATTTTTTAAAATTTAATTTCCAAACAAGATTTTGTCAAAATTTTATCTGTATAGAAAATTTTGTAAAAATTTTATTTCTGTAGAAAATTTTGTAAGAATTCTATAGAAAATTTTGTCAACATTTTACTTTTGTAGAAAAATTTCTAAAACTTTTATTTCTATAGAAAATTTGGTTAAAATTTTATTTCTATATAAAGTCCATCAATTTCTACTTCTCTATAAAAATTTTGCAAAATTTTATTTCTCTAAAAAATTTTGTCAAAATTTTATGTCTCTAGAAAGTTTCTGCAAAATTTTATTTCTATAGAAAATTTTGTCAAAATTTTATTTCTCTAGAAAATGTTGTCAAAATTTTATTTCTTTGGAAAATGTTGTCAAAATTTTAATTCTATAGAAAATTTTGCCAAAATTTTATTTCTATCGAATATTTTCTCAAAATTTTATTTCTGTAGAAAATTTTGGCAAAATTTTAGTTCTATAGAAAATTTTGTCAAAATTTTATTTCTATAGAAAATGTTGTCAAAATTTTAGTTCTACAGAACATTTTGTCAAAATTTTAGTTCTATAGAAAATTTTGTCAAAATTTTAGTTCCATGGAAAATTTTGTCAAAATTTTATTTCTACAGAAAATATTGTCAAAAGTTTATTTTTATCGAATATTTTCTCAAAATTTTATTTCTGTAGAAAATTTTGACAAAATTCGATTACAAAAAACAATGTCAAAATTTTATTTCTATAGAAAAATTTGTCAAAATTTTCTTTCCCTAGAAAATTTTGTCAAAATTTTATTTCTGTAGAAAATTTTGTCAAAATTTTAATTCTATAGAAAATTATGTCAAAATTTTAGTTCTGTAGAAAATTTTGTCAAAATTTTAGTTCTATGGAAGATTTTGTCAAAATTTTATTTTTATCGAATATTTTGTCAAAATTTTATTTCTGTAGAAAATTTTGCCACAATTTTATTTCTGTCGACTATTTTCACAAAATTTTATTTCTGTAGAAAATTTTGATAAAATTTGATTACAAAGAAAAAAATGTCAAAATTTTATTTCTATAGAAAATTTTTGCAAAATATAATTTCTATAGAAAAATTTGTCGAAATTTTATTTCTATAGAAAATTTTGTCAAAATTTTAGGTCTATAGAAAATTTTGTCAAAATTTTATTTCTATAGAAAATTTTGTCAAAATTTTAGTTCTATAGAAAATTTTGTCAAAATTTTAGTTCTGTCGAATATTTTCTCAAAATTTTAGTTCTATAGAAAAATTTGTCAAAATTTTATTTCTATAGAAAATTATGTCAAAATTTTAGGTCTATAGAAAATTTTATTTCTATAGAAAATTTTGTCAAAATTTTAGTTCTATGGAAAATTTTGTCAAAATTTTATTTCTATAGAAAATGTTGTCAAAATTTTATTTCTTTGGAAAATGTTGTCAAAATTTTAATTCTATAGAAAATTTTGCCATAATTTTATTTCTGTCGAATATTTTCTCAAAATTTTATTTCTGTAGAAAATTTTGACAAAATTTGATTACAAAGAAAAAAATGTCCAAATTTTATTTCTATAGAAAATTTTGCCAAAATTTTATTTCTATCGACTATTTTCTCAAAATTTTATTTCTGTAGAAAATTTTGACAAAATTTGATTACAAAAAAATGTAAAAATTTTATTTCTATAGAAAAATTTTGCAAAATTTTATTTCTATAGAAAAATTTGTCAAAATTTTATTTCTATAAAAAATTTTGTCAAAATTTTATTTCTATAAAAAATTTTGTCAACATTTTATTTCTATTGAACATTTTGTTAAAATTTAATTTCTATTGAAAATTTTCTAAAACTTCTTGTTAAAATTTTATGTCTATAGAAAATTTCGTCATAATTTTATTTCTTTAAAACATTTTATCAAAATATTATTTCTAGAAAATTTTGCCAAAAGTTTTTTTGAATAGAAAATTTTGTCAAATTTTTATTTCAATAGAAGATCTTGTCAAAATTTTATTTCTATAGAACATTAGAACGTGATATTTTGCTCCGATTTTATAATTAAGATTTTTCTACTACTCGAACATAAATGGTTCTTATAAGTCCATCATCTTATGTAGTCTTAATATATAGATACTCTAAATTTAACTTTGGCATTTAATCCATCTTCTTGGGGGATGATATGTTTGCTTTGACCCACTGTAAATAAGAATTTAATACAAACGCTTCTAGAGATAAAATGCCATGATTTATTTACCATCAATTTCTTCAGCGACGAACAAAGAAGCTAATGTATATTTATTTCAATAGATTTGCTAGTTTATTGCCTATACATATATAGCGATGTCAGATACACAGGTGTACTTTTGGAGTGAATGGAGTGGGATTTCGATTTCTTGTGAAAAGGTTTTTTGTGCATTTGAAGGATATTTTCCAAGGGTATACAACATCTTAATTGAATCTCTACTTAAGAATGGATGAAGAAAGTGTAGCTAAGGGACAAGTAAGAATTAAGACGATGCAACCCAGCAAAAATTAGTTGTTATTAGAATGAGCTTAGATACGACTTTTGAAATACAAGAACAAAATTGGCAGTAAAACTACTCGGCATTAGGTCGTGAACCTATGTTGTTAGCACTTATGTTATCTTGTTTATTTTAAACCTTTAATAAATAAATAAATCTACCATGCATATGTTAGTTCAACACAATACGCAATTTTCATGCATCCACTCCGCCCCGCACCAAACATACTTCCCCACCCACTCCATCGTTTACTTACACAAAATACAATAGTATTACTCCCTTTGCTTTAACTGACTCTTCTGATATTTCTATTTGTATAACTAACTCTCTTCACACTATAAATGCTCTCCTAATGACTCTAAAACTGTTTTCACAATGCCCGCATAACAAATGCCAATTAAACACAACCAATCGAAACAAATTTAATTCTGAGAAATAAATTCAAAAAGAATAAAATATATTACTTTATAAAATTACTACTGATCATTTTAACATGTAAAACATACAACCCACCACCACACTCTTCCACCCACCAAAATTAACACATTACTTATGTTGCATTAACTCACTCTCTTGCTATCAATGCTATTAGTCACTCGGACTCTCAAACTTATGTTGCCATGACGCTATCAAAACAAAAGCCAAACACAACAACAAAACTCACCAAAAAAATATTTTTTTATTCTCTCTTATCCGTGCAATGCATCTCTATTACAGCAACCACATGCAACTTTATATCAAAACACGGTAATTTATTGTTCAAAATATTATTTGATGAAATAAATATAATATTACCTTGATATATTACTACTTATCATTTTAATACGCAAAAAAACACCCATCTTACTTCTCCTACGACCAATATCCAATACCACCCATAACGGCTGTTCCTTTAACTCACTCTCTTGGTAACAATGCTATGTGAGTGACTCTTAAACTTATTTTCCCATGACAAAAGACAAACACATGCAACCAACCAAACAGTAACATTCAAACTAACCCAAAACTATTTCAATCACAGTTGAAACTCGAGCCAAATAAAATCTACCAAAATTTGAACTACCAAAAATTATGTCAAAAATTTATTTCTCTAGAAAATTTTTTGCAAAATTTTATTTTTATTAACGATTTTGTCAAAATTTTATTTCTATAGATAATTTTGTTAAAATCTTACTTCTATAGAAAATTTTCCCAAAATTTTATTTGTACAGAAAGTGTTGTCAAAATTTTATTTCTATAAAGTTTTGCCAAAATTTTATTTTTATAGAAAATGTTGTCAAAATTTTATTTCTATCGAATATTTTCTCAAAATTTTATTTCGGTAGAAAATTTTGACAAAATTTGATTACAAAATTTTTTCAAAATTTTATTTCTTTAGAAAATGCTGTCACAATTTTATTTCTATAGAAAATTTTGTCAAAATTTAATTTCTATAGAAAATTTTGTCAAAATTTAATTTCTATAGAAAATTTTTTCAAAATTTTATTTCTATAGAAAATTTTTCAAAATTTTATTTCTATGAAAATTTTGTCTAAATTTTATTTCCATACAAGAATTTTTTAAAATTTTATTTCTATAGAACATTTTGTCTACATTTTATTTCTATAGAAAATTTTTTCAAAATTTTATTTCTATAGAAAATTTTGTTCAAATTTTATTCCTATAGAAAATTTTGTCAACATTTTATTTCACTAGAAAATTTTGTAAACATTTCATTTCTATAGACAATTTTGTCTAAATTTTATTTCTATACAAAATCTTTTTAAAATTTTATTTCTATAGAAAATATCAGTCAAAATTGTATTAGTATAGAAAATTTTCTCAAAACTTTATATCTGTAGAAAATTTTGTCAACATTTCGTTTCTATAGAAAATTTGGTCAAAACTTAATTTTTAATGAAAATTTTGTCAAAATTTTATTTCTATAGAAAATTTTGTCAAAATTTTATTTCTCTAGAAAAATATGTAAACATTTCATATCAATAGAAAATTTTGTCAAAATTTTATTTTTTTAGAAAATTTTTCAAAATTTTATTTCTATAGAAAATGTCAGTCAAAAATGTATTAGTATAGAACATTTTCCCAAAACTTTATATCTAAAGAAAATTTTGTCAAAATTTTTTTTCTATAGAAAATTTTGTCAAAATTTTGATTCTCTAGAAAATTATGTAAACATTTCATTTCAATAGAAAATTTTGTCAAAATTTTATTTCAATAGAAAATTTTGTCAAAAGTTTATTTCTAAATTTTATTTTTATAGAAATTTTTTGCAAATTTTTATTTCTGTAGAGCATTTTTGTCAAAATTTAATTTCTATAGAAAATTTTCTATGAAAAATTTTGTCAAAATTTTATTTCTATAGAAAATTTTGTCAAAATTTTATTTCTATAGCAATTTTTTCTATTGCAATTTTTTTTTCTGTAGAGCATTTTTATCAAAATTTAATTTCTATAGAAAAATTTATCAAAATTTAAATTCTATAGAAAATTTTCTCAACATTTTACTTCTATGAAAAGTTTATCTAATTTTATTTCTATAGAAAATTTTTTCAAAATTATATTTATATGAAAAATTTTTCTAAATTTTATTTATATAGAAGAATTTTACAAAATTTTATTTCGACGGAAAATTTAGTCTAACTTTATTTTTTTGGGAAAATTTTTTCAAATTTTTATTTCTATAGAAAATTTTGTTAAAATTATACTTCTATAGAAAATTTTGTCAAAATTTTATTTCTCTAGAAAAATTTGTAAACATTTAATTTCTATAGAAGATTTTGTCTTAATTTCTATTTCTATAAAAAATTTTCTTAAAATTAAATTTCTATAGAAAATTTTATTTCTATAGAAAATTTTCTCAAAATTTTAGTTCTATGAAAATTGTGTCTAAATTTTATTTCTATTGAAAATTTTGTAAACATTTCATTTCTATAGACAATTTTGTCTAAATTTTATTGTTATAGAAATTTTTTCCAAAATTTTATTTCTATAGAAAATGTCAGTCAAAATTGTATTAGTATAGAAAATTTTCTCAAAACTTTATATCTATAGAAAATTTTGTCAAAATTTTATTTCTAAATTTTTCGAAAATTTTATTTCTATAGAAAATTTTTGCAATTGTTTTTTGTGTAGATCATTTTTGTCAAAATTTATTTCTATAGAAAATTTTCTATGGTAAATGTTGTAAAATTTTTGTTTTTGAATAAAATTGTGTCAAAATTTTATTTCTATATTAAATTTGGCAAAATTTTATTTCTATTGAAAATTTTGTCAAAATTTTATTTCTATAGAAAATTTTGTCAAAATTTTATTTCTATAGAAAATTTTGTCAAAATTTTATGTCTATAGAAAATTTTGTCAAGATTTTATTTCTATAGAAAATTTTTGCAAAATTTTATTTCTCAAAAAAATTTTGTTAAAATTTTATTTCTCTAGAAAATTTTGTCAAAATTTTATTTCTTTAGAAAATGTTGTCAAAATTTCATTTCTATAGAAAAAGATTGTTAAAATCTCATTTTTATAGAAAATTTTCTCACATTTTTATTTCTATACAAAATGTTGTCAAAATTTTATTTCTATGGAAAATTTGCCAAAGTTTTATTTTTGTAGAAAATTTTGTAAAAATTCGATTACAAGAAAATTGTCTTAAATTTTATTTCTATAGAAAATTTTGTCAACATTTTATTTCTATAGAAAACAATTGTTAAAATCTTATTTTTATAGAAAATTTTCGCAAAATTTTATTTCTATAGAAAATTTTCTCAAAATTTTATATCTATGAAAATTTTCTCAAATTTTATTTTTATAAAAATTTTTTCAAAATTTTATTTCTATGAAAAATTTGTCTTAATTTTATAGAAAAATTTTACAAAATTTTATTTCTACAGAAAATTTTGTTAAAATTTTATTTCTATAGAAAATTTTGTCAAAATTTTATTTCCCTAGAAAATTTTGTAAACATTTCATTTCTATAGAAAATTTTTCAAAATTTTATTTCTATAGAAAATGTCAGTCAAAATTGTATAGGATATAGAAAATTTTCTCCAAACTTTATATCTATGGAAATTTTTGTCAAAATTTTATTTCAATAGCAAATTTTGTCAAAATTTTATTTCTATAGAAAATTTTTATTTCTGTAGAGCATTTTTGTCAAAATTTAACTTCTATAGAAAATTTTGTATGGAAAATTTTGTAAATTTTCTATGGAAAATTTTGTAAATTTTTTTTTTAGCAAATTGTGCCAAAATTTTTTTTCTATAGAAAATTTTGTCAAAATTTTATTTCTATAGAACGTTTTATTTCTATAGAAAATTTTGACAAAATTTTATTTCTATAGAAAATTTTTGCAAAATTTAATTTCTATAGAAAATTTGGTCAAAATTTTATTTCTATGGAAAATTTTGTCAAAATTTTATTTCTATATAAAATTTTTGCAAAATTTTATTTCTATAGAAACTTTTTTGAAAATTTTTTTTCTATAGAAAATTTGGCAAAATTTTGTTTCTATAGAAAATTTGGCAAAATTTTATTTCTAAATTTTTGGAAAATTTTATTTCTATAGAAAATTTTTGCAAATTTTTATTTCTGTAGAGCCTTTTTGTCAAAATTTATTTCTATAGAAAATTTTGTTTTTGTAGAAAATTGTGTCAAAATTTTATTTCTATAGAGCATTTTGTCAAGATTTTATTTCTATAGAAAATTTTGTCAAAATTTTATTTCTATAGAAAATTTTTGTCAAAATGTAATTTCTATAGAAAATTTTCTCAAAATTTTATTTCTATAGAAACTTTTCTCAAAATTTTAGTTCTATGAAAATTGTGTCTAAATTGTATTTCTATAGAAGAATATTTCAAACATTTATTTCTATAGAAAATTTTGTCTAAATTTTATTTCTATAGAAAATTTTGTAAACATTTCATTTCTATAGAAAATTTTGTCTAAATTTTATTTTTATAGAAAATTTTTCAAAATTTTGTTTCTATAGATAATTTTTGCAAAATTTTATTTCTATAGAAAACTTTTGCAAAATTTAGTACTACAAAAAAAAATTGCATTTTTAGTTTAGTCAATGCATGGTTTTAAGCTGAGATCAAAAACAACAATTAACATTTTATTTCTATAGAAAATTTTTGCAAAATTGTATTTCTATAGAAAATTTTGCCAAAATTTTAGTTCTATAGAAAATTTTGTAAAAATTTTATTTCTATAGAATATTTTGTCAAAATTTTATTTCTCTAGAAAATTTTGTAAACATTTCTTTTCTATAGAAAATTTTGTCTAAAATTTATTTCTATAGAAAATTTTTAAAAATTTTATTTCTATCGAAAATTTTTAAAAATTTTATTTCTATAGAAAATGTCAGTTAAAATTGTATTAGTATAGAATATTTTCCCAAAACTTTATATCTATAGAAAATTGTGTCAAAATTTTATTTCGATAGAAAATTTTGTCAAAATTTTATTTCTAAATTTTATTTCTATAGAAAATTTTTGCAAAAATTTTTTTTTCTATAGAAAATTTTGTCAAAATTTTATTTCTAAATTTTATTTCTATAGAAAATTTTTGCAAAAATTTTTTTTCTATAGAAAATTTTGTCAAAATTTTATTTCTATAGAAAATTTTGTCAAAATTTTATTTCTATAGAAAATTTGTCAAAATTTTATTTCTATAGAAAATTTTTGCAAAATTTTATTTCTATACAAAATTTTTGCATTTTTAGTTTTGTCAATGCATGGTTTTAAGCGGAGATCAAAAAAACAACTAACATTTTATTTCTCTAGAAAATGTCTGCAAAATTTTATGTCTATACAAAATTTTTGCAAAATTGTATTTCTATAGAAAATTTTGCAAAATTTTATTTCTATAGAAAATTTTGCCAAAATTTTATTTCTATAGAAAATTTAGTCAAAATTGTATTTCTATAGAAAAATTTGTCAAAATTTCTATAGAAAATTTTGTAAAAATTTTTACTTTAATGATTTTTAAATATTTTCATAGAATTATTTTAGATTTAATGTCGGCAATATGCAAAATAAATTTGTTCATTAATTAATCATCATTCATTAAAGAAAATGCTTCCTCTCCCCCCAGAATCCTTTAGCCAGAGATAATCTACAAAATTTCCAGGAAATTCTAATCTATACTTATACCCCCAAAATGCAGAGGATATCCTTAAGACGTAACAGCCAACATACAAAAGTGTAATATTACGAAATGTGTGTGTGGGTATCCGAGTAACTTGACACTAAAAATCTAAAATATTTGCAATATAGACCTAGCAACTGACTGTAGGATGGTGTAAGTGTATATGCGTGTATATGTTTGTAAGTAGGCCACTACTGATGACGTTTGTGATGGCCAAAGCAGTAATAAATAAGGACACCCGAAACCTTAATTTCCTTACAGAAGAAGCCTCATTAAGAGGATATGCTACGATTACATGTCTGCACATAAATCACAAGCAAGTACAGCAAGCAAATGCAGCATGACCATGGTATTAAGCACGACTCTCCATTTCCAAATAAAGGGTTATGGTGGAGCTATGACAACGACAACGAGGCTGACGACAACAGTATCATCTATCACAAAACAATGCCAACACCAATGTCCTTCAATGCAATGGAAAATTCAAAAGGGATGAATTGTTTATTGGATCTGAGATTATTTCCATGAGATGAATGTGGACAGGATCGCATTTGTTTGCCCACGACTACTTTTGTGAGCATTGTGGTATAGCCACGAAATGAAAGTAATTTAGGCTATTCCTTCAGTTAACAAATTCCGTTAAACTTCAGTAATCAAATCAGCAAACCAAGAATACTTTGAGTCATGTCGACCACAGCTTGGTAATGAGATGGTGTGCCACTGATGTGGTTTACGATAATGTTGATGAGGCTCATATTGATGCCCGGAAGTTAATGCGAGAATGGTGGTGAAGATGACTGTAACTGCACGATACACTTGGCGTTGAAAAGAGATGAGTGAGAAATTAATGCAATTATTCACCCAGTAGAGAAAATGGGAAAACGAACGAAGTTTAAAGGTCTTTGTTTTATGGCGGAAAACAAAGGTCATTCGTCTATAAAATCTTCTACGAACTACAAATCTACAACACTTCTATGGACTCTCTATTTTATTCTCTCAAATAAATGATACTCAATTGTTGTATACAAAAATGCGAATCAACATCAATAGGTATATTTGTGTTAGCATCAACCAATGGTCTTACAATTACCTCAACGTCAATGTCAACATCAATATAGATAATCACACAATAGAAATAATCAAGCATTAGAGACATTTTGTTGTAGTATTTCACAACACTCTGAGTCAGAGTACACACGAGGGAGTATGTACCAATATTTTGTCATATTGTCCAAAATACAAGAGAGCAAAGATTTCATCGATGCATCAGTGTTGTTAACTACCCAACAAAAAATTTGGAAGTTCTTCCAAAGGCACAACTTTAAAAGCACTTCCAGAAGATGTACTCCCAATGATGTTCTTTATTTTAACTATACAGGAAGTTCTTTTCATTCAATTTTTTATAACATGTTTTTTTCATACTTTTGATGGGTAATTTTAACTTTTTTTGTTTCAAATAGGTTGCAAACAGAGTAAGAAGTCATAAAATAGTACAAATTATTTAAATTTTGTCGAAAAAATGCTAAATCCATTCTGAAAAAATGTGAAATATTTGAGGTCAAACGTTTAAGAGTTTTACAAGAGTTAAAATCCATTAAAAATTATAAAAAAATATATAAACATTATTTATTAGCCAAAATATCACAGAAGTTTTCAATTTACATCCAAAACATTGAATTCGGATCACACTTAAAGAAGTGATGCAAATTCAGTGCACCTGCTGTTGAAATAGAGGACTTCCGTCCTATGACAAGCCCATGTTAAATTCATCTCTTCTGCGTCAATTTTGCACCACTTCCGGATCCAAAAAGAACATTTTCATTACTTTTTTGGCGACGCTTTTTTTGCTGGGTATTCAGAAGCAAATGTAGCTAGATTAAAAAACGTTTGTTGACAAATTTTCTATAGAAAATTTTGTCAAAATTTTAGTTCTATAAAAAATGTTGTAAAATTTTTATTTCTATAGAAAATTTTGTTAACATATTATTTCTATAGACAATTTTTTCTAAATTTTAATTCTATACAAAGTTTAATTTAATTTCTATAGAAAATTTTTTCAAAATTTAATTTCTATAGAAAATATTTTCAAAATTTTATTTCTACACAAATTTGGTAGTCAAAGGGTTAATCAACCATAAATGATATTAAAAAAATGAAAATTAAATTCAATTAATTAAAAAAACAACAACAAATAAATAAACTAAATTATTTTTTTATACCCTCTACCATAGGATGGGGGGTATGTTAACTTTGTCATTCCGTTTGTAACACATCGAAATATTGGTCTAAGACCCCATAAAGTATATATATTTTGGGTCGTGGTGAAATTCTGAGTCGATTTAAGCATGTCCGTCCGTCCGTCCATCTGTTGAAATCACGCTAACTTCCGAACGAAACCAGTTATCGACTTAAAACTTGGCATAAGTGGTTGTTTATGACGTAGATCGGATGGTATTGCAAATTGGACCACTTTTACGTATAGGCCCCATATAAACCAACGCCCCGGCTTGCGGAGCCCCTTAGAGAAGCAAATTTCATCCGATTCGGTTGACATTTGGTAGGTAGTGTTAATATATGGTCTCTAACAACCATGCAAGAATTGGTTCATATCAGTCCATAATTATATATAGCCCCCATATATACTGATCCCCAGATTTGACCCCCGGAGCCTCTTGGAGGAGCAAAATTCATCCGATCCGGTTGAAATTTGGTACGTCGAGTAAGTATATGGTCCCTAATAATCACGCAAAAATTGGTCCATATCGGTCCATAAATATATATAGCCCCCATATAAACCGATCCCCAGATTTGAACTCCGGTGCCTCTTGGAGGATCAAAATTCATCCGATCCGATTGAAATTTGGTACGAGGTGTCAGCATATGGTATCTAATACCTGTGCAAAAATTGGTCCATATCGGTCCATAATTATATACAGTCCCCATATAAACTGATCCCCAGATTTGACCTCCGAACCTCTTGGAGGAGCAAAATTCATCCGATCCGGTTGAAATTTGGAACGTGATGTTACTATATGGCCGCCAACAACCATGCAAAAATTGGTTCATATCGGTTCATAATTATATATAGGCCCCATATAAACCGATCCCCAGATTTGATCTCCGAACCTCTTGGAGGAGCAAAATTCATCTGATACGGTTGAAATTTGGAACGTGGTGTTAGTATATGGCCACCAATCACCATTCCAAAATTGGTCCATATCGGTCTATAGTCATATATATAGTCTATCCCCAATCACACAAAAATTGGTCGATGTCGGTTCATAATCACGGTTGCCACTCGAGCCAAAAAAAATGTACCAACATTTCATTTCTATAGAAAATTTTATCAAATTTTATTTCTATAGAAAATTTTATCAAATTTTATTTCCATAGAAAAATTTTTCAAGATTTTATTTTTATAGAAAATTTTGTCAAAATCTTATTTCTATAGAAAATTTTGTTAACATTTTATTTCTATAGAAAATTTTGTCAAAATTTTTTTGTCTATAGAAAATTTTGTCAAAATATTATTTCTATAGAAAATTTTATCAAAATTTTGTCAACATTTTATTTCTATAGAAAATTTTGTTTACAGAAAATTTGGCCAACATTTTTTTTCTATAGAAAATTTTGTCAAAATTTTATTTCTATAGAAAATGTTGTCAAAATTTTATTTCTATAGAAAATTTTATCAAAATTTTATTTCTATATAAAATTTTGTGAAAATTTTATTTCTATATAAAATTTTGTCAAAATTTTATTTCTATAGAAAATTTTGTCAACATTTTATTTCTATAGAAAATTTGGCCAAAATTTTTTTTCTATAGAAAATTTTGTCAAAATTTTGTTTCTATAGAAAATTTTGTCAAAATTTTGTTTCTATAGCAAATGTTGTCAAAATTTTAGTGCTTTAGAAAATTTTGTCAAACTTTTATTTCTAAAGAAAATTTCATCAAAATTCTATTTTCTTATTAATATAGAAAATGTTGTCAAAATTTTATTTCTATATAAAATTTTGTCAAAATTTTATTTCTATAGAAAATGTCAAAATTTTATTTCTACAGAAAATTTTGTCAAAATTTTATTTCTATAGAAAATTTTGTCAAAATTTTATTTCTATAGAAAATTTGGCCAAAATTTTTTTTCTATAGAAAATTTTGTCAAAATTTTGTTTCTAGCAAATGTTGTCAAAATTTTATTGCTTTAGAAAATTTTGTCAAACTTTTATTTCTAAAGAAAATTTCATCAAAATTCTATTTCTATAGAAAATTTCGTCAAAATTTTTTTCCTATAGAAAATTTCATCAAAATAATGTTGTCAAAATTTTATTTCTATATAAAATTTTGTCAAAATTTTATTTCTATAGAAAATGTCAAAATTTTATTTCTATATAAAATTTTGTCAAAATTTTATTTCTATAGAAAATTTTGTCAAATGGAAATTAAATTCAATTAATTAAAAAAAAAAAAAATAATAATAATAATAAATAAACTAAATTTTTTTCTTCCTATCACATTCATTAGGCGTTCACTTGTTCCGTTCGTTCCTATTTGTACAATGGACATTAGCCGTATGAAAAATTTTTACACTGCATCACTTATACGCCATATAGTTCCAATGGAAATGTTACATGAAACATTACATGAAGGTGAAAACATTATGAAGTTTCCATCAGTTTGTTCAACTAAATTTTACACTAGAAAAACTCCATAGATTTTGAACAAGGCTAAAGGGAATTGCAACCATTAAGTTGAATTTTTCACAGGTATCGCTTAATAAAAATTTATTAAAATTTCTAACAATACCAATTCAAGAAACAAACCAACAAACAAAACCATTCCAATTGAATAAACCGAAGGGGTGTAGCCCCATCGTTAAAACAATTTTGAATTCCATGCATCATGCATGGTATCACGATTTGGTTACTTTTGTATTAGAAGCGAATTCCCAATTTATGTGTGGTTGTGTATGTGCAAACATTGAAGATAACTTTTGTGTTGTCATAGTAACAAAAATCTGAAAGAGCCACGAACTAACGAAATAGTTTAAAAATTAATGTGAGTGATATTTCTATACCAGAAAATTTATTAGATATAGAAAAATGCTTACAACTTATTTATCAATTACAATCTTATTTGAATTTGGGGGCAAAAATATTTAAAAATAAAACTTAAAAATAATATGACTAAATTTAACTACAATTTTTAGGCATTTAAACCGATTTTATTGTCTTATGGCGATTTTCACCAAAAATTTTTCGTTTCAATGAAGACCGTCTAAATACAAAATTCAGGCATAAGGGCATCTTGTGATTTAAATCGAGAGAAATACATTAAAATGGCATTTAATTCTTGAAATCATTCATTGCAATATAACCTCATGAATCATGAAATCTCAAATTGATTTTGCCCTATTCTCATATTGATCTAGGCTCTATTGATTATTTTCCACGACATTTCATTTCTCCTCAATATTTTTTTTCTTAACCTTGGACCATGAGATTTGCAATCTCTATAGAAGTTTTTTCAACAATGTCGACAGGTATATTCAAATTTGTATGGTAGTTTGTTTTGTGTGTGTATAGGGGGAGAAAACTATGAAATAGATCATTGAAGTGTATTTGTTTGTCTTCTTGGTGTTTTTGTTCTCTCTCTCTCGCCCCCTGTTTCTCTCAGTCACTCGCCACCTACACATGCTCATCCATAACTGGTAACTCAGTGTAAATCGAATCATATGAACAACCCAGTGCCTGACTATGATGGCTGGTAAATGGGGTGACCGAGTTGCTAGCATACAACAACAACAAGGAAAAAAGCAAAAACAAAAAAATTATCAACAAATGGAAAAATGGGATGTCAGGGTTGTCTGTCTGTCTGTCCGTCTGTCTGCAATTGCATATCTCTTCGCTATTAGATGTTTTGCAATTGTCTGATGAATATTGCATAGTGGTTTATGTGGCTTAAGTTCTGGTGTTTTTTTCTCTCTCGCTCTCATTCTCTCGTGCTTACCAGCATTAGTGTACGGCTCCAGCTGCCAAGCAAATTAAGATTGAAACATTGTTGGCGGTTGTGTTGGTTGGTTGGTTGTGTTATTTGACTGTAATGAAAGGTGGTGGCCCTAAGCACTTTTTTCGGGGACATTGATGGTGATGGTGACGATGATGATGATGACGATGGTGATGACTTTGTTTACTCAACCAGGAATGACAGGCTTTATTGCTTTGATTGCAAACATTTCGAGTAATGGACAAACACCAAGGTTACTTTTCATTTTGGTTTTGTTCATGACAGAATATTCATTATTACTGTGGCTGTAAGAACATTTTAGCTAAAAGCCTACTCATTGTGAGGCTTGTTCCTTTGGAGTAGCGGGAAATAATAAAAACCAGAAAAATGAAAAGAACAATACTTTTCTCCGTAACAAAATATGTGTCAATAGAAATTTTCTTTTATTTTAAATTATTTTCTATAAGAGTAAATATGCCTACACACAAAAAAAAATATTTTTGGTCTTCATGCACGCAATTAATTGTTCCAATTAATTTTTAATTGAAATTTCTTCAATCACAGAAATCATAATATTAACTAAAACAAAGATAACAGTAATTAATAAATTGATGGATCCAATTAAAAATTTCATTTCTTAAGTTCTTAAACTGCGACCTTCAGGCTTACAGTTTGACCGCTGAAATGAGTTGAGTGGTCGTCCCCTTGTCGATTTTAGGGCCACGTTTGGACTCCAAGTATAAGCGAGACTCAATGAAAAATATGCAACAGAAACCGAGGGGACTATCGCAATGCCAGCCCTCCTCCAAGACAATACCAACCATCACCCGTAATAAACGTCTGATTAAATTTTATTTCTATAGAAAAGTTTATCAAAATTGCATTTCTATATAAAAATTTTGTCAAAAATTTATTTTTATAGACAATTTTCTGAAAATTTTGTTTCTGGAGAAAATTTTGTCAAAATTTTATTTCTGTAGAAGATTTTGTCAAAATTTTATTTCTATGGAAAATTTTGACTAAATTTTATTTCTATGAAAAATTTTGTCAAAATTTTATTTCTATAGAAAATGTTCTCAAAATTTTATTTCTATAGACAATTTTGTCAAAATTTTAGTTCTATAGACAATTTTGTCAAAATTTTATTTCTATGGAACATTTTGTCAAAATTTTATTTCCGTAGAAAATTTTGTCAAAATTTTATTTCTATAGAAAATTTTTTCAAAATTCTATTTCTATAGAAAATTTTGTCAAAATTTTATTTCTATATAAAATGTTGAAAAATTCTTTTATAGAAAATTTTGCCAAAATTTTATTTCTATCAAATATTTTTGTTAAAATTTTATTTCTATAGAAAATTTTGTCAAAGTTTTATTTCTATAGAAAAATTTTGTTAAAATTGTATTTGTATATAAAAATTTTGTCAAAACTTCAGATTCATAAACACTTTTCTCAACATTTTGTTTCTAGAGAAATTTTGTCATATATTTTTGTCATCATTTTATTTCTATAGACAATTTCGTCAATATATTATTTCTATAGAAAATTTTTCAAAATTTTATTTCTATAGAAAATTTTGTCAACATTTTGTTTCTATAGAAAATTTTGTCAAAATTTTATTTCTATGGAAAATTTTGTAAAAATTTTATTTCTATAGAAAATTTTGTCACAGTTTTATTTCGATAGAAAAATTTTGTCAAAATTGTATTTCTGTATAAAAATTTTTGTCAAAATTTAATTTTATAGAAACTTTTCTCAATTTTGTTTTTCTAGAGAAAATTTTGTCAACATTTTATTTCTATAGACAATTTCGTCAATATATTATTTCTAGAAAATTTTATTTCTAAAGAAAATTTTGTAAAATTTGATTTCTATAGACAATCGTTTTAAAAATGTTATTTCTATAGAAAATTTTGTCAAAATTTTATTTCTATAGAAAATTTTGTCAAAAGTTTATTTCTATAGAAAATTTTGCCAAAATTTTATTTTTATAGACAATTATGTGAAAATTTTATTTCTATAGAAAATTTTGTCAAAAGTTTATTTCTATAGAAAGTTTTCTCAAAATTTTATTTCTATAGACCATTTTTCAAAATGTTATTTCTATAGAAAATTTTGTCAAAAGTTTATTTCTATGGAAAATTTTGTAAAATTTTTTTCTATAGAAAATTCTGTCAAAATTTCATTTCTATAGAAAATTTTGTCAAAGTTTTATTTCTATATAAAAATTTTGTCAAGATTTAATTTTGTAGAAACTTTTCTCAAGATTTTTTTCTAGAGAAAATTTTGTCAACTATTTGTTTGCTAGAGACAATTTTGTCAACATTTTAATTCTATAGACAATTTCGTCAATATATTATTTCTAGAGACAATTTTGTCAAAATTTTATTTCTATGCAATATTTTGTCAAAATTTTATTTTTATAGACAATTTTGTCAAAAGATTATTTCTATAGACAATTTTGTCAAAATTTTATTCCTATGCAATATTTTGTCAAAATTTTGTTTCTATAGAAAATGTTATTTCTAAGGGAAATTTTCTCAAAACTTTTTCCAAAATTTTATTTCTATAGAAAATTTTGTAAAATTTTTGTTTCTATAAAAAATTTTGTTAAAATTTTTGTTTCTATAGAATAATTTGTACAAATTTTATTTCTATAGAAAACTTTTATCAAGATTTTATTTCTATAGAAAATTTTGTAAAAATTTTATGCCCATAGAAAATTTGTATCAAAATTTTATTTCTATAGAAAATTTTTGTCAAAATTTTATTTCTATACAAAATTTTGTCAATTTTTTTTTTATACAAAATTTTTGCAAAAATTTATTTCGATAGAATATCTTATTTCTATAGAGATTTTTTTTAATATCTCGTGTTTCAAATATTGATACAAGTCTCAAAAAAACTGGGTAGCCCGCCATTTACTTTAATATGTACCAAAATGTCAGTAAACTTGAATAAAAATGTTTAAGTATTATTCAAAGCTTAAAAATGTCTCGATTTTATGCCAAAGGGTTTAACGTGAACACAAAAAAAAAAATTGACAAATATTGTATACTCCTTATTTCTAGATTTCGTGTTTATAGGAAACCTCAAATAAATAGAAGAAGATCAAAATAGCAGTGAAATTAAGTCTCAGTCATTCTAAATATGTCACTATTCACATATAATATTAAGGGTGGTTTGTCAGTGTCTTGTTATTATTTATCGTGTTGATAAAACAGCTGATCCTATACAAAAATTTTACTAACCGCTGCTCTATTCTCAGGTTAATTATTAATCGGAGGATGAGAAACTGACCATAACTGATCATTTTAACCACCTATTATAACCCATCATTTCCTCTATCAATTACAATCTCTTGCCTATACAGAATACATTCCTATTATTCTCACTGCTTTAGCGCTCTCTCTCTCTAATATCTCCATGCCAGCATAACAAAGCCAAACATATTGTACACACACGCACCCACTCTACAACAAACCAAACAGCAGCTACTCTGTCAAACTGAACACAACAACGACAACAACGTTAATAATTTTAGAAAACAAAGCAATTTTCTCCACTAAAAATGCATAAATGATTCGCCATATCTACACAAAATTTCCTTGATACCAAATGTACCACGAAAAACCCTCGCAAGTGTCCACAATATGTACTCCAAAAAATGTGTGGCCTATTAATATATAAAAAAAATATTTTACTCGTGATAAAGAAAGATAGAGAGAGGGAGGGAGACAAACCCTTGAGGTGACTGAACTTACTTAACTCAGCCCATGATAATACAACATTACACCAATTTTGCATTTTTTAGGCGTTTTTATGAAGTTAAGAAAACAACTATCTCGAGAGAGATAGTTGTAGAGAGAGAAGGAAAGAGAGAAAGAGAATAAAAAATCCATAAATAGGAACTTTAACCAAATTTTAATTTTATAGAGCCTAGATTTTAAAGCAAGACAGCTTCCTAATAAAAATAATGACAATTATATTTTAGAGAAGCTTCATCTTTGGATTGAACTCAATAATAAAATCTTCGAAATTAACTAAATTATTATTCCTTTGCGTATCATTAAACCAAAACTCCATCGGAAAAGTTCAATAAAGTTTGTCATAGTGATTATGTGTGGCCTCCCCCCACCCCACACTTTAAGGAAGCATAGTTTATTGAAGTTTTGCAATCTTGTCGACGCTTTATTGCTCACAAAGTGTTAGAAATTATTTAGTCTCGAAAATCTAAAGTTTGAATCACTTAACCACGATCATCTAGAAAGTTATGCATTAAACCTTAAACCTAAACCTGAAAGTATTCCCAATGGTCTATTTAGGGGGACAATAACAAACGTGGCAACCTTGTAAGCCTCAACTAAAAACCAATCAAGTTTAAAACTTTGATAAGTTTGTTTGTGGCAAAGTGCATTAGCAACGTTATCATCATCAGGCTCCCCTAATGAAATCCTTACTCTGGGCCAGAGTTTGTTTGAGCAGTTTCAAAACTCTGTTCAATGTTGTTAACACATTACCTATTTGCTAGAACTGCCCTTAGGATAACATAGTTCGTGTGTTTTCAATTATTTCGACAAGCAATTGGAACGCCTTTCACTATGACGCTATCTCTCCCACCAACATCCCCACTCTTCTCACTCAGTGGCATTACCATATGAAATCTTTCAAGGCAGTGAATAAATATGCAAGCAATTCTCTCACTCTCTCTCCCCAAAAACAACAACCCCCTCTCCATTTTTCCCAAATAACCACAGAGAGATTGGACGTCATAGTTTTGGCATATTACCAAGCTCGACTGTGTAACATTTTGTGGCTACACCATGTGATGTCCTTCCATCACTGTGTAGTGTGGTGTGTGATATATCCTCGAGGATATATGTCTACACTATTCGCGGTATTGCGAATTGATGAAATGTTAGCGGGGGTCTCTTCCAAGTTAAATCGTCTGCAATGGGCACAAATTGAATGTTTAGGTATAAGTAAAATTTAAACAAAACTCCACGGCTAAGGCTCTTCAGAGATTTTGTGCTTGCTTTGGTGAAGTCTTACATATGAGTATAAAGGGATTGCAGGATAATAAATCTCTTTTTTTATACCCTGCGCCACATTGTAGAACAGTAGCAAATGAAATGACACGAAAATTGAATTTTTCAAAAAAATTGAATTTTTCCAAAATTTTATTTCTAAAGAAAAGGTTATAAAATTTTTTTTCTATAGAAAATTTTATCACAATTTTATTGCTTTAGAAGATTTTATCAAAATTGCATTTCAATAGAAATTTTTGTAAAAATTTTAATTCTATAGAAAATTTTGTCAAAATGTTGTTGCTATATTTTCAAAATTTTATTTCTATACAAAATTTTGCTAACATTTCATTCTTAAAGGAGGTTTTTTTATACCCTCCATCATAGGATGGGGGTATATTAACTTTGTCATTCCGTTTGTAACACATCGAAATATTGCTCTAAGACCCCATAAAGTATATATATTCTGGGTCGTGGTAAAATTCTGAGTCGATCTAAGCATGTCCGTCCGTCCGTCCGTCCGTCTGTTGAAATTACGCTAACTTCCGAACGAAACAAGCTATCGACTTGAAACTTGGCACAAGTAGTTGTTATCGATGTAGGTCGGATGGTATTGAAAATGGGCCATATCGGTCCACTTTTACGTATAGCCCCCATATAAAGGGACCCTCAGATTTGGCTTGTGGAGCCTCTAACAGAAGCATATTTCATCCGATCCGGCTGAAATTTGGTATATGGTGTTGGTATATGGTCTCTAACAACCATGCAAAAATTGGTCCATATCGGTCCTTAATTATATATAGCCCCCATATAAACCGATCCCCAGATTTTGTTTGTGGAGCCTCAAAGAGAAGCATATTTCATCCGATTCGACTGAAATTTGGTACATGGTGTGAGTATATGGTCTCTAACAACCATGCAAAAATTGGTCCATATCGGTCCATAATTATATATAGACTCCATATAAACCGATCTCCAGATTTGGCTTGCGAAGCCTCAAAGAGGGGCAAATTGCATCCGATCCGGCTGAAATTTGGAACATGGTGTTAGTATATGATCTTTAACAAGCGTGCCAGAATTGGTCCATATCGGTCCATAATTTTATATAGCCCCCATATAAAACGTTCTCCAGATTTGACCTCCGGAGCCTCTTGGAGGAGCAAAATTCATCCGATCCGGTTCAAATTAGGAACGTGGTGTTAGTATAAGGTCTCTAACAACCATACCAAAATGGGTCCAATCACACAAAAATTGGTCCATATCGGTTCATAATCATGGTTGCCACTAGAGCCAAAAATAGTCTACCAAAATTTTGTTTCTATAGAAAATTTTGTCAAAATGTTTTTTCTATAGAAAATTTTGTCAAAATTTTATTTCTAGAGAAAATTTTGTTAAAAATTTATTCGATTCATAATAAAATTTTCATCATTGTCAAAATTTTATTTCTGTAGAAAATTTTGTTCAAATTTTATTCGGTTCATAATCATGGTTGCCACTCGAGCCAAAAATAATCTACCAAGATTTTATTTCTATAGAAAATTTTGTTAAAATTTTATTTCTGTAGAAAATTTTGTCAAAATTTTATGTCTACTTTGTCAAACTGAATTATATACGTATTGGATCGATCTTTTTTGATTTAATATATACCACGTATGGACTTACATACAATTTAGAAGATGGGGTTTAGGAGGTTTTAAGATACCTTGCCATCGGCAAGCGTCGCCGTAACTTAAGTAATTCGATTGTGGATGGCAGTGTTTAGAAGAAGTTTCTACGCAATCCATGATGGAGGGTACATAAGCTTCGGCCTGGCCGAACTTACGGCCGTATATACTTCTTTTTTTGTATTTTTTTCTTTACTATAAATTTTTTTGGTTTTGCTTCCAGTGCATCTATAGTTCTTAGTTTCAATGCTATAAGGATGATGACTATGGCAACGCGGATGCTCAAGCTGATGGTTTATTTTGATTTTGTTTTTATTACTACCAATGTCCTTGTTAAATCCTATTTCTATACATTTTTTTTTTCAAAATTTTAGTCTTATTTTATCAAAATTTTATTTCTGTAGAAAATTTTGTCAAAATTTTCTTTTTTATAGAAATAACATTTTGAATATATTTTCTATTGAAATAAAATTTTGCCAAAACTTTCTGTAGAAATAAAAATATTGACAAAATTTTCTATAGAAATTAAAATTTGGAAAAAATTTTCTATAGAAGTAAAATTTTGACAAAATTTGTTATAACAATAAAATTTTGACAAAATTATCTATAGAAATAAATTTTTGACAAAACTTTCTATAAAAAAAAAAAATTTGACAAAATTTTCTAGAAAAATTTGAAAAAAATTTCTATAGAATTAAGATTTTGAAAAAATTTTATCAACATTTTATTTCTATAGAATATTTTGTAAATTTTTTTTTAATGAAAAATTTTATTTCTATAGAATATTTTGTAAAAATTTTATTGCTATAAAAAAATTTTGTCAAAATTTTATTTCTATAAAAACTTTTGTCAAAATTTTATTTCTATAGAAAATTTTGTCAATTTCTTTATTTCTACAGAAAATTTTGTCAAGATTTTATTTCTATAAAAAATATTGTCAAATTTTATTTCTATAAAATTTTTTGTCAAAATTTTATTTCTATAGAAAATTTTATCAAAATTTTATTTCTATAGAAAATTGTGTCAATATTTTTATTTCTATAGAAAATTTTGCCAAAATTGTATTTCTATAAAAAATTTTGTCAAAATTTTATTACTGTAGAAAATTTTGTCAGAATTTTTATTTCTATAGAAAATTTTTGCCAAAATTGTATGTCTAGAGAAAATTTTGTCAAAATTTTATTTCTATCGACAATTTTTTTAAACATTTTATTTCTATAGACAATTTTGTCAACATTTTATTTCTGTAGAAAATTTTGTTAAAATTTTAGTTCCAAAGAAAATTTTGTCAACATTTTATTTCGAGAGAAGAAATTTGTCAACATTTTATTTTGATAGAAAATGTTGTCAAAATTTTATTTCTAAAGGAACTTTTGTCAAAATTTTATTTCTATAGAAAATTTTGTCTTAACACTAACTTGGTAAGCAAGCTCTATTAAATCGAAATCTTGTTTACCATTGCAATTTTCTAATATTGGCAGCCTTTGTTTTTGTTTCCAGTGTACCATTAAATTTGGCCCCCAATATGGGCTAAGTTATAAGATATACTCCCCTACAAATGGTTAGATTGCTTGCATTGATTCATGACACACTGTGAATAGTGCAATTATTCTCATGACTATGTTTCAATTTTTATATATATTGCATTCATATATTCGAATAGATGAATGTCATGGGTATATGTATATATGTGTGTGTGTGTGTTTTCAAGTGTATTCATGTGCATAGAAATGGCTGTTGGATATTATTTTTCTATTTGTATTTGAAAAATTCCCTGCTTTTTTATTATGTGCTATTATTTTTATTGTTATGAATTCGTAACAGTATTTTTGTTTTTTTTTTGTTTGTTTTGCCGCAACTCACATAGGCAGCAAAAGAATGGATAGAAGCAGATGTATTGTGTGTGCAAGAGAAAAAGAGAGAGAGTGAGAGGAAGAGAGATCATGAGTATCTGAGTTACTGTTTATATTTATTTGTTTGTCTATATATGTATTAGGCTTGAAAAGCCACCAAAGTGCCTCGATAGGGTAAAGCTATCAGGATGAGGGTCTCATTAAAAAAAAAAAAAAACAAAACAAAAACAACACACACACAATCATATACCAATATCCAGAGCCCCACAAAAAATGTCATTTGTTAATGGCCTTGCTCGAATATAAGTATGGGTACATGCATATTCATATATATGTGTGTATGTATGATTTTGTTTGTTCGTGCAAAAAAACAACACCAAGCCAAAACAGAAAAAACCCAAATAAATAAAATGAAATGCTGTGGAAAAAACTCTCTCCAATGACGAGGCGCAAACATAACGAGCAAAAGATGCCATAGCCTTTCGCTACAAATTTGCATTCATGAAATATTCAAATACACGCTTCCATGCTCTATTACACACTCGTATATTCGCAATAAATTAGTGGCTGTAAGTTTTTTTTGCGATAGGAGGGCCAATTGGAAAATGTTGTTCATTGCAAGTGGGACCAAGGGTGAAGTGTGTAAATACACAAAAAAAATTGTAATTTCCGAAAAACTCTAAAAAAGACAATTTTAGTGGATAAAAATTTTACAGGGATTTTCAAATGAAAAATGAAAATGAACTTTATTTATTTGAGCCTGATTTTCATTCTCCTGTGAGTTCTAAGTACTATATACTAATCAAGACATGATCAATTACGGCTGTCTTATCCCTAAACCAGATTGATTTCATCCGAAAAGGTTTCCAGTTTAAATTAAAATTCCTTAAAAAAGTTTCCAATAAATAATAATTCAATAAAAAATAAAATCTTAAGAAAAGACAGCTACTGTTAGAATACCATTTATATAGTTATGAATGAATAATGGATAAATAAATGGATAACATAGTCTCTCCTGACTTCCTTGTCAATAATCACTGCAACTGTTTCAATAACTGTGGTGACAATTTTGAGTTCTCCAAAGAATATATAGGGTAAGAGAGAGAGAGAGAGAGAGGGAGAGAGATTGAGATTTTTTATTAATCCATAACAGGGATGGAAAATACAATTTTTAAGAAAGTACAAAAAAGGTATTTTTTGAGCTAAAAAGTACCTTTAACTACATTTCAACAAAAGATTATTGAAAATTAAATTTCGTGTGTAAACTCCTCCATTTTAAATATTTTTATACCCACCACCATAGAATGGTGACGGGGGTATAATAAGTTTGTCATTCCGTTTATAACACATAGAAATATCGATTTCCGACTATATAAAGTATATATATTCTTGATCAGGGAGAAATTCTAAGACGATATAGCGATGTCCGTCTGTCTGGCTGTCTGTCTGTCTGTCTGTCTGTTGTAATCACGCTACAGTCTTCAATAATAAAGCAATCGTGCTGAAATTTTGCCTGCAGGCAGGTCAAGTTCGAAGATGGGCTATATCGGTCCCCATATAAACCGACCTCCCGATTTGGGTTCTTGGGCTTATAGAAATCGTAGTTTTTATCCAATTTGCCTGAAATTGAAAATCTAGAGGTATTTTATGACCATAAAGAGGTGTGCCGAAAATGGTGAGTATCGGTCCATGTTTTGGTATAGCCCCCATATAGACCGATCTCCCGATTTTACTTCTTGGACTTCTAGAATCCGCAGTTTTTATTCAATTTACCAGAAATTGAAAATCTAGAGGTATTTTAGAACCATAAAGAGGTGTGCCAAAAATGGTGATTATCGGTCCATGTTTTAGTATAGCCCCCATATAGACCGATTTCCCGATTTTACTTCTTGGGCTTCTAGAATCCGAAGTTTTTATCCAATTTGCCTGAAATTGGAAATCTGGAGGTATTTTTGGACCACAAATACGTGTGCCAAAAATTGTGAGTATCGGTCCATATTTTGGTAGAGCCCCCATATAGACTGATCTCCCGATTTTACTTCTTGGGCTTATAGAAACCGCAGTTTTTATTCAATTTATCTGTAATTGGAAATCGAGAGGTACTTTAGAACCGTAAAGAGGTGTGCCAAAAATGGTGAGTATCGGTCCATGTTTTGGTATAGCCCCCATATAGACCGATCTCCCGATTTTACTTCTTGGACTTATAGAAACCGCAGTTTTTATTCAATTTATCTGTAATTGGAAATCTGAAGGTATTGTAGGACCACAAATACGTGTGCCACAAATTGTGAGTATCGGTCCATGTTTTGGTATGGTCCCCATATAAAACGACCTCCCGATTTGGGGTCTTGGGCTTATAGAAACCGTAGTTTTTATCCAATTTGTCCGAAGTTGGAAATCTAGAGGTATTTTAGGACCATAAAGAGGTGTGCCGAAAATGGTGAGTATCGGTCCATATTTTGGTATAGCCCCCATATAGACCGATTTCCTGATTTTACTTCTTGGGCTTCTAGAATCCGAAGTTTTTATCCTATTTGCCTGAAATTGGAAATCTAGAGGTATTTTCGGGTCATAAAGAGGTGTGCCGAAAACGGTGAGTATCGGTCCATATTTTAGTATAGCCTCCATAAGAACGATCTCCCGATTTAACTCCTTGGGTTTCTAGAAACCGTAGTTTTTCTCTGATTTGCCTGAAATTGTAAATATTCTGGTATTTTAGGCTCACAAAAACGTGTATCGGATTAAGTTTTTATCGGTCCATTTGGTAATGCCTCCATATAGACCGACTTCACTTCTTGAGGGCGCACTGATCATGAAAATTGATTGAAACTCGATGTAAAATTTCCAGATTTTACTTCTCGGGTGAAAATCTACAGATTTAAGATTTCATATCAAGACGTTATTTTATATTTTTTTTTTTTTTGCACACTTACAAGAGATGTTAATGATTCCTCTAAAACTCAAACAAAAATGGTTCTTATAAATCCAGAATCTGATATAGTCCTCATAGGTGAAATCTTTAAATTTATCTTCGGGATGTGTCCTCAAGTCCTCAAGCCCTCCTGAAATTTCAAAGCAAACCCTACTATATGGTTCATGGTGGTGGACCCGGCCAAACTTACTGCTGTATATACTTGTTTTTTAGTTTCAGTTGGAATTCTACCAAAAATGCAATTTTTTTGTTTTGTAGGTTAGAAGAATTAATGGAACTTCATAAGTTTCCTATTGATAAATTAAAATAAATTTTTGACAAAAGAAATAAAATATTGACAAAATTTCTACAGAAATAAAATTTTGACAACATTTTTTATAGAAATAAAATTTTGACAGAATTTTCTACAGAAATAAAATTTTGACAAAATTTTCCATAGAAATGAACTCTTGACAAAATTTTCTATAGAAATACAATTTTGACAAATTTTCCTATACGAATAAAATTTTGACAAAATTTACTATAGAAATAAAAATTTGACAAAATTTTCTACAAAAATAAAATTGTGACAAGGATTTTCTTTAGAAATAACATTTAAATTTTGTATAGAAATAGAAGTTTTCTATAGGAATAAAATTTTGATAAAATTTAAATTTTAATAGAAATAAAATTTTGGTAAAAATTTTCGATAGCAATAAAATTTCGGTAAACATTTTCTATAAATATAAAAATTTTACAAAATTTTCTATAGAAATAAAATTTTGACAAAATTTTCTATAGATATAAAATATTGAAAAAATTTTCTATAGAAATAAAATATTGGCAAAAGTTTCAATAGAAATAATATATTGACAAAATTTTCACATAATTTCTATAGAAATAAAATTTTGACAATTTTTTTCATAGAAATACAACTTTAGTAAAAATTTTCTATAGAAATAAAATTTGGACAAAATTTTCTATAGGTATAAAATTTGGTAAATATTTTATGTAGGAATAAAATTTTCACAAAATTTTCTAAAGAAATAAAATTTTGACAAAATGTTCTATAGAAATAAAATTTTGATCAAATTTAAATTTTAATAGAAATAAAATTTTGGTAAAAATTTTCTATCAAAATAAAGTTTCGACTAAATTTTCTATAGAAATAAAATGCTGACAAAATTTTCTATAGATATAAAATATTGAAAAAATTTTCTATAAAAATAAAATATTAGCAAAATTTTCTATAGAAATAATATATTGAAAAAATTTTCTAAAGAAATAAAATTTTCACATAAATTTATATAGAAATAAAATTTTGACAAATTTTTTCATAGAAATAAAACTTTGGTAAAAATTTTCTATGGGAATAAAATTTTGACAAAATTTTTCTATAGAAATAAAATTTGGACAAAATTTTTTATAGGAATAAAATTTTGGTAAATATTTTCTATAGGAATAACATTTTCACAAAATTTTCTATAGAAATAAAATTTTGACAAAATGTTCTATAGAAATAAAATTTTGACAAAATTTTCTATAGAAATAAAATTTTGACAAAATTTTCTATAGAAATAAAATTTTGACAAAAAATAAAAAAAAATTGACAAAATCTCCTTTAGAAATAAATTTTCTATAGAAACAAAATGTTGACAAAATTTTCCATAGAAATAAAATTTTGACAAAATTTTCTATAGGAAAAAAATATTTTTGGTTTTAGTTCCGCTCGAGGTCAATAATGAAAAAACTCCAGATATTTGGTTTATTTGAGTTTTATTTAGTGAAAGCAATAGTTCGATTTGACATCGTCAATCTTCATCAGGGCCAGGTAATTATATAAAAAGAGTAAATTGCACTTTACTGTTTTATGACACCTTGCTGACTCAATTTTGAAAACATTGTCTATAGAAATAAACTTTTGAGAAAATTTTCTATAGAAATAAAATTAAAAAAAAAAATTGCTATTGAAATAGAAAAATTTTCTATAGGAATAAAATTTTCACAAAATTTTCTATAGTAATAAAATATTGACAAAATTTTCTATAGAAATAAATTTTTTTACAAAATTTTTAGTAGAAATAAAATTTTTTATAAAATTTTCAGTAGAAATAAAATTTTGAGAAAATTTTCTACAGGTATAAAATTTTGACAAAATTTTCTATAGAAATAAAATTTTGACAAAATTTTCTATAGAAATAAAATTTTGAGAAAATTTTCTATAAAAATAAAATTTTGAGAAAATTTTCTGTAGAAATAAAATTTTGATAATATTTTGTGTAGAATAAAAATTTGGATAAAATTTTCTATAGAAGTAAAATTTTGACAAAAAATAAAATAAATATAGACAAAATTTTCTATAGGAAAAAAATTGAAAAATCTTTAAAAAAATTATCGATAACTAGAAAATGTTCGTGTGGAAGCATAATATAGAGTCACAGGCTTTCTGCGACCAAAAACTCCTTGCAAATTCTAGAAAGTCGTGTTTTTGACACTGGATTTTACGACATTTTCTTCTCTCATGAACTTGTCTGTTTTGCCAAATTTGTAAAAGACAATAAAATATTGTAAAAAAATTCTATAGGAGCAAAATTTTTGTAAACATTTTCTATGGGAATAAAATTTTGGTAAAAAGTTTCTATATGAATAAAAATTTCACAACATTTTCTACAGGAATAAAATTTTCACAAAATTCTCTATAGAAATAAAATTTTGACAATATTTTCTATGGAAATAGAATTTTGACAAAATTTTCTATAGAAATAAAATTATAACAAAATTTTCTATAGAAATAGATAAAATTTCTATAGGAATAAAATTTTCACAAAATCTTCTATAGAAATAAAATTTTGACCAAATCTTCTATAGAAATACATTATTGGTAAGATTTTCTATAGAAATAAAATTTTGGTAAACTTTTTTTGTAGAAATAAAATTTTGTTAAAAATTTTTTTTAGGAAAAAAATTGTGGTAAAAAATTTCTATAGGAATAAAATTTTGGTAAAAAGTTTGTATATGAATGAAATTTTCACAAAATTTTCTATATTAAGAAAATATTGACAAAATTTTATATATTTAGAAAATATTGACATTTTCTATAGATATTTTTACAAAATTTTCTATAGAAATAAAATTTTGCCAAAATTTTCTATAGAAATAAAATTTTAGAATTTTCTATAGAAATAAAATTTTAGCATTTTCTATAGAAAAATTTTGACAAAAAATAAAAAAATTTACAAAATTTTCTATAGAAAAAAGTTGAAAATTTTTTCTAAAGAAAAAATTGATCGATTACTTCGTATCTAGAAAGGGTTCGTGTGGAAGCGTCATATAGAATCGCATGCTTTTTGCGACCAAAAACTCCTTGTAATTTTTCAAAATCGAGATTTTCTTCCCGCCTGAATATGTCTGTTTTGCCAAATTTGCAAATAAGTTTGTTAAAGACTATATTTCATGTTAGCCTGATACCGAAACAGGCAATTAACGTCCAAATGCATTATATCTAATTTTACAATTATTAATCGAGCTTTATGGACAGATTTTGATTAAGGAACATGATTAATATTAAAGACTTTAAAATATTAAAATATTTTGTAAAAACTATTGTTCCATAGATCTGATATAGTCTCAAAATGGTATACAGAAAATCATTCGGGGGTATTGAAAAAAGTACTATAATACTGCATTTTCCATCCCTGGTCCATAACCAAATAGCACCCACATACCGTTTTTAATCATGATAATAAAACTCCCATACATTCAAATAATGGGAGTCCTATTGGTAATACCTGTGGTGAAAATAAAATAGGCTCTCATGTCTCATTCGTCTATAATCAATACAACAGTATGAACAACTATGGGGAACATTTTGAGTTTACCTGTAGATCGAGAGAGCATGGGATAGAATGAGAGATCTTTTTTAGTAATCCATAACGGACAGCCAAAATTATCTAACCTACCTACAAAAGATAGTGTTGACTACTCATTTATTCTCCAGGGATAATATATAAAGAATTTACATTAGTCTCAAAGATGCATATATTCTCATTGTTATCTTCTTTGCCACTATTTTTTTTTGCTTATCAAGTTCAAGGTTATTACCATAGTACTATCTCAGTGTATACATGTGTATATGTGTGTGTGTGTGGTTAGCAATTGACCCTTAAATTTAAATGAAAAATAGCTTCTTCAATTTATTGAATTGCATTCGAAGAAATCTGGCTATTCCATACACTCTCACCAAGCCATTATTTATTCTTAGCCACTCTCACCACTCGCAGTAGTTTGAAAAGTCTATAGCAGCAGAGTATGCCTGTACATGAGGCGAGTAGTTTAACAAAACAACAACACCAACAAAAGAGTGAATAGCAATTGTATCGTCCTATGGTAAGGGTATAAATCATGAAACACAAATGTTTTTCTACTATGGCGCCTGAATGTTAAATGGGCCTGGGGATCGTGGTAGTGAATGCATGCTTCTTGCATAAATTATTTTATATGCAATCTTAATTGTTAAAAATATTTCAAGGATATTTAAATTGTTGCATAGTTAAAATGTGGGCGTCTTGAATTTTGTATGGAGATAAGGGTATATTAAAAAAAAAATAAATTAAAATTTTCTTTGAAATAAGAAATTTTCTTAATTATGTAGTTTATAATTTTAAAATTTTTTTCTATATACAAAATCAATACAAGTTTTTGCACCTTTTATAGTAAATAAATGTTTCTCGATAAACCTTTGTTAGCTTTTTTTTGAATAATAATGTCCATATTCAAAAATTTCTAAAGTAGGTTGTATTCAAAATATATAACAATCAAGCAAAAAATTTGGAACTTGTTCCAAAGGCAAAACTTTAGAAGGACTTCCAAAAATGTCCTCCAAAAGATGTTCTACAAAGGACAAATTATATTTCTATAGAACTTTTTGTCAAAAGTTTATTTCTATACAAATTTGTGTAAAAGTTTTCATTTTCATTTTTTTCATTTATTATTCTCCAAAGTAATATACACAAAGCCAAACCTGGCCTAATTAACAATATATTACAGATTTATGCGGTAATAAACTACAATAACAGGTTTATTAAGAAAAATATTAAAAAAAAAATCTAAAAGAATTTAATAACAATTAAGCTAATAAATAAATATATAATAAAAATATTAGAATTAACATAAAAAAATATATATATAAATTAATTTTTTTTTTTTTTTTTAATTAAAAAAAAAAGAAAAAAGAAGACAAGACCTTGGCTCCCCAGCCTACAACAATAAAGAAATAAAAAAATATGTGAAATTATGGTCCATTATTGATGACTAGAAAAAGAAATGATTTTTATCATTGAATACATTCTTTTAAATGAAGAAAATGTCTTCGAGAAAATTCCTTAGTAGAATAAGAAAACTTTCTTAAATGAAGCGGAAGATGATTCCAGATTCTAGCGACACGCACTGTAAAAGATCGATCACAAACAGCCGTATTAAAGCGAGGGAAAATTATCTGCGGATTTCTGATTGACCTTGAAAAAATAAAACGGCTTCGGAGCAGAGGTGGAGAACCCGTATTTACTAGCCTATAAAACAACATCAAAACCTTATGCTCAATATACATAGGAAAAGGCACCCCTAGAAACTCTAATACACTGCCCGAAGTGTGATCATTGCGCCTTAAAGAGAAAACAAACCGGACAATCATATTCACTATTCGTTGTAGCCTACTAAAACAAGCCAAATTCGCACCTGATACTACTTCAATACAGTAATTAACAGAAGACATTAGTAATGAAAAACCCAATCTCTTCCTAATATGAACTGGCATAAACAAATTTAGCGAGTAAAGCCTCCGAAGAGTGGACATAACTTTCGAAAAAATAGAGTCAACATGATGTTCAAAACTAAGTCTCCTATCCAACACTACACCAAGACATCTCATCTCAGTAACGAAAGGGACTCCATAACCATTGACTTTTATATTCAATTCTACTTCAGTATTTGTATGATAAAAGAACATAGCTCTAGATTTAGAGTTATTTATGACAAAATCATTATCACAAACCCACCGACTAACATGTTCCAAAACATGATTAATATTCATCTCAAGTTGCAAAGTAGAAGTACTACTGAAAAAAAGATGAATATCATCCGCATAAAGAAACGGAAAACATTCACCAATTGGAGACGAAACAAAAATATCATTCACATACAATATAAAAAGCAGTGGTCCAAGAACGGATCCTTGTGGGACACCACTAGAAATATGTCTAATTTCAGAATTAACACCACGTACAGAGACAAACTGTGATCGTCCAGATAAATAAGATGAGATGAGTCTGCAGGCAGTATCAGAGAAATGAAACTGAGCTCGAAGCTTCTGAATCAATTTCGAATGGTTCATCCTGTCAAATGCCCTTGATAAATCCAGACCAACTAAAACTCCATATTCACCACAACCAATAGTTTCTCTGATTGCATCTGTCAAGTGAAGCAGATGTGAGGCTGTACTAATTCCATGGCGAAATCCATATTGGAAATCGTTGAGCAATTTTCGATCATCTATGTACTCCTGAACAGCATCTCTCACTACATATTCAAAGAGCTTGGATAAAGAAGGCAAAATACTAATTGGCCTCAAATTCTCCACATTAAACGAGCCTTTACTCTTAGGAACAGGAACCACCTTAGCGACTTTCCATGCATCCGGATATTTACATGTCAGAATTATGCTATTAAAAAGGTGAAGCAAGAGACAAGAAATATACGGAAATATAATCTTCAGAAACTTAACAGGGATGCCATCCACTCCTACCGATGAGGGTTTGAGACTATTCATAGCTTTCTCAATATCAGACCCAAAAACACAATTGAAAGAAAAAGTATCTAATGATTCGCCTACCATTTCTCCACTCCAACCAGAAAAAGTTTGACTGTTTACTCCAGATAATGTGTTCGAGACGAAAAAATCATTAACATAATTAACATCAATGTCAGGGACACAATCATCATCATCCAAACAACCAGAAGATCTTAACGTTGACCAGATTTGGGTATCATCCATTCTACTAAACATACCACAGTAATACCTTCTCCTCTCCGAACGCATGACCGATTTAGTCTTATTCCTGTACACACAATAAGCACGCCAATTCTCATCACTGCGGCACCTTAGATATTCCCTATAAGCTATATCTCTAAGAGATCTAAAATACCTTATTCGGCTAGAATCCAACCAAGTATCCGTCCTCGTCATCTTTCTTTTCCTTACAAGAGGAACAAATGAAAATAGATCTCTTATAAGATCAGACAATATATCAAGTTGCATATCAACATTAGATGTAAAGAAAAAGGCATCAGAATTAAAGTTATTATAGATATTGAAAAAACCATCCCAATCAATACTACGATAGTCACGATACTCAATAAATTCCTCCGAATAGCTTACTGGAAAAGATAGACATCCAAAAATGAATGCATGGTGGGAGATAGCAGGACATTGTGCCTGGTCATACATCTTAATACATGTGATATCACTAACCATAACATAGTCTATCAGGGAACAAGTGTCATGAGCCACATCAAAATGAGTGGGGCAAGATTTATGGAGAATATTCATACCCAAACGACTACCAATGGAGCGCATATGCGCAGATTTATTTATATCAAATAAATTACAATTAAAATCCCCCACTATAATTATATTGGAGAACCTAGATAAAAGTTCAGAGTGCATTCTCTCAAAAACATCCACTCGCCCATGAGGTATATAAACAACACCAAACAGGAGACTAGAGGAACTGCACTGAATATCAAGGAAAAGAGACTCACAATCAAGGGAGTTGTTTGAACGAAAAGCGACTTTATACTTCATTCTCGAAGACACGTAAATACCCACTCCGCCACCTCTACCAACGGACCGATCATTACGAACAAGTGAATACCAGGGAATAGTAACCGCTTTAGAAGGTACATAAGGCTTTAGCCAAGTTTCAGAGACACCAAATGCCTTAATTCCACTGTTTACAAGCAAGCTTTTAATTTCATCCATTTTGGTGCTATAATTTGATGGACGAATACTTTGACAATTCATATGGCCAAAATTAAAATCATCTTTTAATCTACCAAATTTCCTTTTAAAATAAGACACATCATCAATAATGGGACCAAGGTTAATGTTATGAACCATTGATAATAAGGAATAAACAATTTTTGGGGAGCCTAAATTTAAATTGGATCGTTACCATTTTTTTCTTTTTGTTTTTTTTTTTTTTTTGTTTTTTTTTTTTCACATGAAATTGCTATAAAAACAAAAATAACCATGAAAGTTTCCCGGAAAAAGTAACTAAAAGCAATTTTAAATCTACTAAAAATATACATTTTTAATTTATAGGGTCTTCAGTAGTATTTAATAATCTACTGCATTCATCCAAGTCGAAAACCTTCTCCCCCTTAT
This sequence comes from Haematobia irritans, assembly GCF_050003625.1. NCBI lineage: Eukaryota > Metazoa > Arthropoda > Insecta > Diptera > Muscidae > Haematobia > Haematobia irritans. The sequence goes on from NC_134398.1 coordinate 31,986,347, forward strand.
CTGGAAAGGTCACTCTGACCTTAGGCAGATCTCCATTCACAAGTACATATTTAGTGATAATTTTTTTATTCCGGAGTTTCCGGCACTTATAAAGAAGTGCAGACGAGTCTTGTGTCAAATGATCATTCAAATAGACCCTAGATAAAGAAACTCCACCAACTACCTCCTTTAGTTGAATAGGTCTACGCCGATGATAATTTGCCATTACTTTATCTCTGGTATATATTGAGTTAAATTTTACTAGAACCGAATTCCTCCCAGCAAAATAACAACTGTGCTGTATATCACGGTTCTGTATATCAATATCACACAGGCTACAAATTTTTACAATGGACTGTCTTAAGTCTGGTATATCAGTGGGTAGCCCATTCACTACGATGTTAGCTCTATTCAACCTCCTTTGAAGAACATTATTATTCTTTGTTAAACTTTTGATGTCAGCTGAAAGCCTTTTATTTATTTCAGCCAGCGAAGATTGACAATTAGCAATATCTTTCTTTACTTGTGATAAGTCTGTTTGGCAGACAACAATATCCTTTTTCATATCAGCAATCTGTTGCATTAACTCAAATTTTACCTTATTAATGATATCATGTACTTTACTTTTAAACTCCATCATACATTTATGTATTTGGGTTTCCATCTCTGCATTTAGAGAGTTTGCCAAGCTATCTAAGCGAAGCTCCAAACCCGCAATGTCATTTTTCTCTGTTGAGACCGCAGTGGCAGAGACCACCGCGGCATCCACAGCACCATCAACAGATTTACCACCAACATGACTTACAGAGTTAGATACCACAGCAGAACCAGTAGTAACATCCATAGAGGCAGAGAGAACAGGCTCCACAGCGGCTACAACCAGAGCATTCTCAGCAACAATAGGCAAATCGCTGCTACTACTTGAGCATTTGACACATGTATATACTAACATTTTGTTATTTCGAGCCTCCTCCTCAGTGAAGCCAACACAGGCAAGGTGGAAACAATCGGAGCACCCAGAACATCGCATATTATACTTCGTTTTTAGTATTTTCTCTTTGCAAATTGGACAAAGAAATATTTTAGAAGCAAGCGGCATGGTGGTAAATAAACAATCAATCAGATGGCGGCAGCTTTTGTTTGTTTACATATACTGATCAACAGGTCACAAAAAGTTGCAATTTTATGTAATCTACAAATCAAGAATAATCCAGCAGATATATGAGTTTTTCCGTTATCTGCGATGCAAAAATATTAAACTGGAATCACAATTGAACTACTTTAAAATCTTGTTTAAAACGATTTTAATTATTTTTCCGAGAGGCAAAAATTTAGTTAGTTGTTCATAGCAGTGTTGCCAAATTAATCTTTTAATCCACCAAGAGGCAGACGGCAGTGAATAGTGAAAGATTAAATTAAAGTAGAGACAATAATGAAATAAATAGTGAATTACCGTTTGTATTTGGAACAATAAGAAAACACTATTTTAAATAAATAAGCTAAAGTGAAATTCAAACGAAGTGCGTGGTTATTACCAGAGGCAAAATACATACGCGTTGCCCCAGCATTGAGGCCCTTACTTACGGTTGAGGTAACATAAATAAATAAAAATTAGTGCCCCAGCTAAACATTTTATTTCTATAGAAAATTTTTCCAAAATTTTATTTCTATAGAAAATTTTGGGTATTGATTTGATCACAGTGTACAGCTCTATAATTTTTAATGCTTATTTTGGTTGCATTCAATTCATTTTGATCAGTAATGTACTAAAAGCACCAAATTGGCATCACTGGAGAGACTTTGCAATTAATGATGGTGGAATACGATTGGTGTGTTGAATATATACATCGATGGAATGTTTGCTCTTTCATATGAATAAGTATTGGGATATACTCTCTCATGAGTACCCTTTTTCATTCTCTTATATTTGCTTTTAATAAAATGCGAGAAAACGTAACGTATCACAATTATTCGTATGACATAATAATGAGATGCTTAGTTTTCCCGACCGCAATTATACTCGTATGACTGTATTTTGTCTCTCCATTTCCAAGTTCAGGGTCATTATTTCTAGAGTATCTCACCGTATATAAGTGAGTAAACCCTATAGTACTATAGTATGTGACCTTAAATTTATATAAAATACTTTTTTTTTTTTAATTTAATGGTTTTTACATAGAAGGTATCGGGTTATACACATACAACCACAACAAATCAAATTATTTTCCGTCAGTCTGTAAGGAGTAGAATAGAAAAGAAAAGTCTTCAACATACTATGCCTGGCACAAAAGTTGTATAGTCGTGAAGACAGCAATTGTATCGTCATTTGGTCTATAAATAATGACAACACAAATGGTGTACTCTCACCAGAATGTTAAGTGGACTACTGCATCTGGTCTTCGTACTAGGCATTGGAGTCTCTTTCCATAAATTATTTTAAATGCTATCTTAAATGTTAATCCTATTTCAAGGATATTGAAATTGTTGGCATTTTCTTGCTCGCATAGCGTTGGGTAAATTATGGACCATTCCCATAAAATAATTGAAGAGGAATTTGACCAACAAGTTGCTTGGCGACTTCTTTATAACCAACACCATAGAATGGTGATGGGGGTATACTAAGTTTACCATACCGTTTGTAACACATGTATATGTAAACATATAAATTGTATATATTTTTGATCAGCGAAAAATTCTAAAATGTCCCTCTGTCTAAAATTAGGTAAACACTTTGGTTGAACTAGCTGGACGTAGAAAGATTTCCTGCTGCTCCAGAGGGTATTCTACCACCTGCCTTAGAGTTAGTGCGAGCACTTCGAATCGCAAAAAAAATCATCCCTGTTTTTTGGGGATTCTCCTATAATCTCTCTCTAGGTGAGTGCGTGTGTTGTTATGTTTCGTTTATGATAGCATAGAGAACAGTTTAAGAGTCACTTGCACATCATTAAAAACAAGAGATTGAGCCAAAGCAATGAGAGTAACAAATGGTAGGAGTGTGTGAGAGTAAATGATGGTAGGAGTGTGTAGAGTAATGGCAGATTTTTTTCATATTTTAGATGTTAACTACTACAATTTTAGTTGAGAATTTTTTAAAATTTTTTAATATTGACGTTATTATGATGTTCGAGTTTTTTTTTTATATTTTAGATGTTAATTAATACAATTTTTGTTGAGAAATGTGTTTCTATTTTTTTAAGAGTGACACTGCTATATAAGCTTTAGTAGCTATTGTTTGGTATGCTGCTGTAATCTCTCCTCACGTTTAGCTCGAATTGTAAGAGAACACCACCATCTAAGAGCACATCTCTTAAGAGCTTACTCGCAGAGTTCGAATGTGAAGAGAGCACCGTAGAGAAAATTAGTCGTATTGATTAAAAAACAATATGTAATTTTTCTGAAAAGTTGATTTATGAATTGTGACCAAACGGTTTTACTAAAATAAAAGCATTTTAAAGTATAATATCTCTCGAAGTGTGAGAAAAAGGAAAATACAAAACAGAATATATAGACGTACAGTAGTTGTAGTTGTCTCAAAATTGCATATTTTTCGTTGTTTGTTAAAGAAGTTTTTAGAAATGTATTTTAGTGCCTATCAATATGGAAAATATTTAAAGCGTATTTAAATTGCAGCATCTACTTTAAAATAACATAGAGAAATAAATCAAAACTAGTATAAAAATTTTTGAAAGAAATGTTTTACATTGATTTTATAGAATATTTTGTCAAAATTTTATTTCTATAGAAAACCTTGTCAAAATTTTATTTCTTAGAAAATTTTGTCAAAATTTTAACTTGTAGAACAAATTTTGCAATAATTTTATTTCTATAGAAAATTTTTCCAAAATTTTATTTCTACAGAAAATTTTGTCAAATTTTTGATTTCGGTAGAAAATTTTGTTAAAATTTTATTTCTGTAGGAAATTTTGTCAAAATTTTATTCCTACAGAAAATTTTGTCAAAATTTTATTTCTATAGAAAATTTTGTCAAAATTTCATTTCTATAAAAGATTTTTCAAAATTTCATTTCTATAGAAAATTTTGTCAAAATTTTATTTCAAAAGAAAATTTTGTCAAAATTTCATTTCTATAGAAGATTTTTGTCAAAATTTCATTTATATAGAAAATTTTGTCAAAATTTCATTTCTATAGAAAAATTTGTCAAAATTTTATTTCTAAGAAAATTTTGCCAAAATTTTATTTCCAAAGAAAATTTTGTCAAAATTTTATTTCCAAAGAAAATTTTGTCAAAATTTTATTTCCAAAGTAAATTTTGTCAAAATTTTATTTCAAAAGAAAATTTTGTCAAAATTTTATTTCTATAGAAAATTATGTCAAAATTTTATTTCTGTAGAAAATTTTGTCAAATTTTATTTCTATTGATAATTTTGTCAAAATTTTATTTCAATAGAAAATTTGGTTAAAATTTCATTTTTATAGACAATTTTGTCAAATATTCGTTTCTATAGAAAATTTTATCAAAATTTTATTTCTATAGAAAATATCGTTAAATTTTTTTCTATATAAAATTTTGTCAAGATGTTATTTCTATAGAAAAGTTTGATTTCTATAGAAAATTTTGTCAAAATTTTATTTCGATTGAAAATTTTGTCAAAATTTCATTTCTATAGAAAATTTTGTCAAAATTTTATTTCCTAAGAAAATTTTGTCAAACATTTGTTTCTATAGAAAATTTTGTCAAAATTTTGTTTCCATAGAAAATTTTGTGAACATCTTATTTCCAAAGAAAATGTTTTCAACATATTATTTTATTTTTCACAATTTTATTTCTATGGAAAAATTTTGTCAAAATTTCATTTCCATAAACAATTTTGTCAAATATTGGTTTTTCTACAGAAAATTTTTACCAAAATTGTATTTCTATAGATAATTTTTCAAAATTTTATTTCTATAGAAAATTTTTGCAAAATTTTATTTCTATAGAAAATTTTTGAAAAATTATTTAAGATTTTGTCAGCATGTTATTTCTATAGAAAATTTTGTGAAAATTTTATTTCCAAAGAAAATGTTTTCAGCATTTTATTTCTATAGAAAATTTTGTCAAAATTTTATTTCTATAGAAAAATTTTGTCAACATTTTATTTTTATAGCAAATTTTGTAAAATATTCATTTCTATAGAAAATTTTGTCAAAATTTCATTTCTATAGAAATTTTTTCAACATGTAATTTCTATAGAAAATTTTGTCAAAATTTTATTTCTATAAAAGATTTTGTCAGCATTTTATTTCTATAGAAAATTTTGTCAAGATTTTATGTCTATAGAAAATCAAAATTTTATTTCTATGGAAAATTTTGTTAACATTTTATTTCTATAGAAAACTTTGTCAAAATTTCATTTCTATTGAAAATTTTGTAAAAATTTTATTGCTACAGAAAATTTCGTTAAATTTTTTTTCTATATAAAATTTTGTCAAAATGGTATTTCTTTAGAAAATTTTGATTTCTATAGAAAATTTTGTCAAAATTTTATTTCCTAAGAAAATTTTGTCAAATATTTGTTTCTATAGAAAATTTTGTCAAAATTTTATTTCTATAGAAAATTATGTCAAAATTTTATTTCTGTAAAAAATTTTGTGAAAAATTTATTTCTATGGAAAATTTTGTGAAAAATTTATTTCTATGGAAAATTTTATTTCTATTGATAATTTTGTCATAATTTTATTTCAATAGAAAATTTTGTCAAAATTTTATTTCCTAAGAAAATTTTGTCAAAATTTTATTTCCAAAGAAAATTTTGTCAAAATGTTATATCTATAGAAAATTATGTCAAATTTTTATCTCTGTAGAAAATTTTGTCAAAAATTTAATTCTATGGAAATTTTTTTTTTCTACTGATAATTTTGTCAAAAATTTATTTCTATAGAAGATTTTGTCAAAATTTCATTTCTATTGAAATTTTTTTAAAATATCATTGCTACAGAAAATTTTGTTAAACTTTTTTCTATAGAAAATTTTGTCAACATTTTTTTTCTATAGAAAAATATGTTAAAATTTTATTTCCATAGAAAACTTTGTCAAAATTTTATTTCTGTAGAAATTTTTGCCGAAATTTTATTTCTATAGAAAATAGTAGTACCTCTATTGGGAGAGGAACATTTTGCAAAATCTACCAAACATCAATAATTCTACCTATCTACCAACCAGTAAAAAATCTACAATTTTGTATAGAACTCTGCCAACTGTGGCATTGGTAGTCAAAAGCTTATTTTTTTGCAATAATCCTTACTTTCCGCTCCAATTTTGATATAAATCAATTTGATATAAAAACTGTGTTTTTTTAATCATTCCAGAGAGAAACGGACATTGTATAATGCAAGTGAATTTCCTGCCATATTTGTCTGTTCTCACATGTTTTTAAATGTCCTCGTCCAGAAAATTTAATGACCACAAATCTCTGGGGTTTTACAATCATCGCCGAATAAACAAACATATGCTTACATATTCCAACAGTGTTATAGCCTTGTAAAACCCCACACTCACATACACACACATACGAGTGGAAATAAAAACAACTGTGTAATTATTTAGTTGTGACCTAAAACTGTCAGCCGAACATATGATGGGCGGTTTGCTATCGTTTTTGGTGCCGCTTAAACATTTTGCGAACCAATTTGCGTTTGAAGTAAAGAGCACACAAAAAACAACAGCAACACCATCAACAACAAGGACATTGGTAGTAATAAAAACAAAATCAAAATAAACCATCAGCTTGAGCATCCACGTTGCCATAGTCATCATCCTTATAGCATTGAAACTAAGAACTATAGATGCACTAGAAGCAAAACCAAAAAAATTGATAGTAAAGAAAAAAAATACAAAAAAACGAACGAAACCATAAAGGGCTAAGCGAAAGAAGGAAACAAAAAAAAACACTGAAATTCAAATTTCGTGGTCTTAAAGGAAAATAAAGATTTCATTGTCTTAAAACACAAATAGAAAATTTCCTTGGCACAGCAGTTGCATTTTTCCAAAAGTCCACAAACTCTTCAATAAAGTCCTTTTGTCGTATCTTCTACGATGATTGAACTAAAAAATGGGTAGCTTTACATAACAGCAAAATCTAATTGAAATGAGGACAACTTGTTCTAAAAAAATCTTGAATATTTTTCAAACATACCTAAGATAAATTTTGTTTAAAATAATAAGAAATTTTCTGTTGATATGTGAAATCGCAATGCTATTTAAAATTTTTATTAATTAGTTTTAGTGAAGAAAATTGCATTAAAAAATTATATATATTGACGTTATTATGTTAGTTTGTGTAGCTATTGTTTCAATGATTATGTGTGTGGCTTTTATTATGCTATCATGGAAAACACAGTTTGAGAGTCACTCTCATAACACTAAATACGAGAGAGTGAGCAAAAGTAAAGCAATGAGAATAATAGAATTGTATTTTTGTACGCAAATTTTGATGAAGAGATTATCGTGGTGATTTTAAGTTTTCAAATTAATTAAGTTTTAGTGGAGCAAATTTAATTAAAAAAGTATGCTAACGCAGAAATAATCGTTCAATCAATTACTTTTTAATATGTTGTGAGTCTTTTAGTTTTTAATGCTAGCAACCCAGTGGTAAAAAACGTCATATTTTGAGAGTCACTCGGGAAGCATTTAAATCAAGAGAGTAAGATAAAGCAATGAAAATAATAGAATTGTATTTTGTACGCAAATATTGATGAAAAGATTATAATGATTATAAATAATGTTTTAAAATAATATTAACGTTGTAATAATCGTTCAATTAGCTACCGTTTAATATGTTGGAAGTATGTTTTTGTGTTTGTTTTGTCTTTTGGTTTTTTAATGCTAGCAAGGAGAAAATATTTTGAAAGTCATTCGGAGGCAGTGCTGCCAATCAAATATCAAGAAAACTCTACACTTATTTCCGAAAAAATTGTCATAATCGTCACTTCCATTTTAAAAATCGTCAAAAAAATCTGCAATGTAAATAATAGTACAACCAAATTAATTTAGTCAAAACTAAAATATTAATTTCATATAAAGAACACAAAATTAATCTACGTAACTATGCATATACACACAAAGAAAAAAAAACATCACGAATTAAGTTTTGTATAAAAATAACATACAAAAAAAAAAAAACATTTTTATGATTAGACTTGAGTTTTTATTTAACAATAAAAATCTTTCATATATACGTATATAATCGGGCAACGATTTTCCAAACTCAATCATAAACCTCTTATAGATTGACTCTCCCAATAAGATGTACAGTTTTCGGTATAAATAAAATTTTAACAAATTTTCTATAGAAAAAAACTGACGAACTAAAATTTTCATAGAAATAAAAATGTGCAAAATTTTTCTACAGAAATACAATTTTCCAACAACTTCGATAGCAAAAAAATTTTGCAAAAATTTTCTATATAAATACATTTTTGATAACATTTTTCATAGAAATAAAATTTTGATAAAATTTTCTTTAGGAATAAAATTTCAACAAAATTTTCTATAGAAATATAATTTTGACAAAAACTTCTATAGAATTTAAATGTTGACAAAAATTTTCGATAGCAATAAAATTTTGCAAACAAAATCTATAGAAATAACGAGGAATGTGGCAATTCCGAAACGTGCGTCCATCCAACCATCTTGCAGTCTATAGGGCTTTGCCCAAATAAATTTGACAAACATGGTTGTTGTTGTTGTAACAGTTTTTAATGTAGTTTCATCCATTTTGTTCTATGCTTGTGTAGTTCAGCTGGTAGCCAGATCAAGGAACTCTGCGACAATCTGCGGTAATGAGACGGGTAGGCTTAGCTGGGCAAGCAAAAAGGTGACGAGTGTCATGTGGCCCTTGATTACATATGTACGCTGCTATCAATCACTGATAATTATGAATTGAGGCGGCTGCACTTGCCTGATCTTAGTTGGGCCAAAACTACCTGTTGACAAATATTCTTTTCCTCTGTTGGTTAAGCTACACTTGTAGTTTAGTCGATGAAATAAAAAACAACAAAAAAAGAACAAAACCAACAATAATAAAACAAAACGAATGGAGACATAAAATTTTGACAAAATTTTCTATAGAAACTAAATTTTGACAAAATTTTCTATAGAATTTAAATTTTGACAAAATGTTCATGTTTCAAATAAAATTTTTGACAAAACTTTCTACAGAAATAAAATTTTACAAAATTTTCTAAAAAACAAAATTTTGACAAAACTTTCTATAGAAGTAAAATTTTGACAAGATTTTTTCTTTTTTTTCTTTAGAAAAAAAAAAAAATTGAAAAAGTTTTCTTTAGAAATAAAATTTTGACAACATTTTCTCTAGTAATAAAATCTTGCAAAAATTTTCGATATAAATAAATTTTTGACAAAATTTTTTAGAGCATCAAAATTTTGACAAAATTTTTTATAGAATCAAAATTTTGACAAAATTTTGTATGGAAATACAATTTTGACAAATTTTTTTTGGAAATAAAATTTTGACAAAACTTTTCTAAAACACAAAATTTTGACAAGATTTTCTACAGAAATAAAATTTTGACAAGAATTTCAACAGAAATGAAATTAAACTAAAATTTTCTTTAGAAATAAAATTTTGATAAAATTTTCATTAGAAATAAAATTTTAACAAAAAAATCTATAGAATTTAAATTTTGACAAAATTTTATTCTATAGAAATAAAATTTTGACAAAATTTTCTATAGAATAAATTTTTTGCAAAAATTTTCTATAGAATAAATTTTTTGCAAAAAATTTCTATAGAATAAATTTTTTGCAAAAAATTTTGTGTAGAAATAAAATTTTGCAAAAATTTTGTATAGAAATAAAATTTTGACAAAATTTTCTATAGAAATACAATTTTTGACAAAATTTTCGATAGAAATAAAAGTTTGCGAAAATTTTATATAGAAATAAAATTTTGACAAAATTTTCTATAGAAATAAAATTTTGACAAAATGGTCTATAGAAATAAAATTTTGACATAATATTCTACAGAAAAAGAAATTCTACCTAAATAAAATTTTGACAAAATTTTCTATAGAAAAAACAATTGACAAAATTTTTAATAGAAATAAAATGTTAACAAAATTTTCTATAAAAATAAAAATGTGCAAATACTTTTTACAGATATACAATTTTGAAAAAATGTTCTATAGAAATAAAATGTTGATAAAATTTTCTATGGAAATAAAAATTTGACAATAGAAATAAAGTTTTGATAATATTTTTCTAAACACAACATTTTGAAAAAATTTTCTATAGAAATCAATTTTGACAAAATTTTCTGTTGAAACAAGATTTTGACACAATTTCTATAGAAATAAAATTTTGACAAAATTTTGTATAGAAATACAATTTTTGACAAAATTTTCGATAGAAATAAAATTTTGACAAAATTTTCTATAGAAATAAATTTTTGACAAAATTTTCAATAGAAATAAAATTTTGACTAAATTTTCTACAGAAATAAAATTTTGACAAAATTTTCTACAGAAACAAAATTTTTGCAAAAATTTCTATAGAAATAAAATTTTGCAAAAATGTTGTATAGAAATAAATTTTTGACAATTTTTTTATAGAATCAAAATTTTCTATGAAATAAAATTTTAACAAAATTTTCTATGTAAATAAAATCTTTGACAAAATTTCCTATAGAAATAAAATTTTGACAAATTTTTCTATGGAAATAGAATTTTTGACAAAATTTTCTATAGAAATAAAATTTTGACAAAATTTTTTACAGATATAAAATTTTGACAAAATTTTCTTAAAACACAAAATTTTGAAAAAATTCTACAGAAATAAAATTTTGACAAAATTTTCTACAGAAATAAAATTTTACAAAAATATTCTTTAGATATAAAAATTTGACAAAATTTTCTATAGAAATAAAATTTTGACAAAACTTTCTGTAGAAATAAAATCTAGCAAAAATATTCTTTAGAAATTAAATTTTGACAAAATTTTCTAAAAAAATAAAAAAAAATTTCAATTGAAATAAAATTTTGCAAAAATTTTTTATAGAAATCAAATTGTGACAAAATTTTCTATAAATATACAATTTTGAGAAAATTTTCTACAGATATACAATTTTGACAAAATTTTCTATAGAAATAAAATTTTGACAAAATTTTCTACAGATATAAAATTTTGATAACTTTCTCTGTAAAAATAAAATTTTAACAAAATAAAATATCTAACAAAAACTGGCAAGTTCTCTATCTGACAACTGTCGAATGCATTCTTTCCTATATACGACGTAAACTGCTTCTAGTCGAAATTATTGAACGGAGCTAATATCGTCATTTTTGGGGCCAAAATCTGAAAATCGGCATTTACTATTTTTTTGAGTAAAAAATCGTCAAAATGTCCATTAATCAGCAAAATTGGCAGCCCTGGTTACAACTGTTTTTTGGTTTTGGTTTTCTCCACATGAGAGAGAGAGAGTGAAAGTTGTCGCAACTCAAATGTAGAGTCTAGCCGGTGGTCAAAGTGTCTTTGTTCTCATCATATAATCTGAAGCTCTATAGGAGATGTGCTTAAGTGAGATTGAAAACAAGTCAGGTATTGCAGAGTTAATTTTGGGCGTTCTTCTCCACAATGGGCGAGTTATTTTCCACCATACCGAGGAGGAATCCTTCACCTTGTTTAATTTCTCAACTACCCCATTTTAGATCATAAGTTTCCCTTCGCTACATAAAAGAGACAACTTTACCAATAAAAGAAAACTTTGTTGGTCTAAAATTTCATTTTGAAAGAAAAGTATTATCATAGTTTTTTTGTCAGTGTATTTGAGCAAATTTTTTTACTTATTTCTCTTTACAACACTTGGCTCTTACCATATGTGTAGAGTGATTCGAATTTAGAAACTTAAAACTCTTGTTTGAAGTGCAGATTCCTGCCTCATCCCTGGCCTGCTTTCTCTTATCCCTTAGGAAAACAAATTCCAATCTCTTGTGTGCCTTTTCACATATGCAGCAGCGTGGCCAAAGTTAAATAGCCAAATGTCAAAGTAAGTTAACAAATTTTCATGTGCATGAGTGTGAGTGTACATTCATGTATATATAAATATGTCATATGTATGTGACTCTAATCCTTTTTAACTGTTGGCCATTTACATAGACAGTTAAATAGTTAGGCCATGTTGATGCATACATTCATATGGGGAGAGGGGTGGTAGCTCATCCCTTATAAGCAAAGACCTAACAAAAAAAGGATTATCCTATAAAAAAAAGTAAAAAAACGCAAAACGAAAACACCATAAAGCCAAGTGCCACGCTCAACTTTTATGTTGCAAATGGGAATTTACTTTAGCACTAATTGTATATACCCCTTCATCCCTTCCTACCAACCTTCCTACCACCTCCGTTACACACACACTACAAAAAGTCCGTCCATAGAATGTTTCTCAACTCTCAAGTATTTCATGCCCATGAAGTGGTTGCCATGGAACCACTCATCAAAATAACCACGAAAGACCTACTCGGTTTCCACACGGGAAAATTTACACAAATTTGCTGTCGCACTGGTTGCCTAAATTAAGTGCTAAGGTCGTCGTTTATTTTGGTAAGAGGAATACTTTTTGGTTGGATAATAAATTCAACCATACAGAGAAATCGTGGAGATGCAGATGACCAAAAACTATAAAGCTTCACAAAAAATCGAGTTAAAAAATCTTAGCTGGGTCTAATTCGAGGATTTTAAATCCAAAACAAAAAAAAAATAAATAAATAAACTTACATCTCTTGAACTTTATTTTGTTTTCAGTTCAGTGGTTGCTGAACCTCCACTCCCGATAAGCAAAACATAAAATAATACAGACAACATTTGGTTCTAAGTGGTAAATATTAAACTTTGCTTTACTCAGACAAATTTATTTTACTCTGAATATCACAAAAAATTGCAATACAGTGACCCTCAGATGTGCTGTTATATCTCAGAGTTCTTCGTGGCTGCAATTCTATCGATGAAATATTTTTTTTGTCAAAATTTCATTTCTATAGAAAATTTTGTCAAAATTTTATTTCTATAGAAAATTTTATCAAAATTTTATTTCTATAAAAAATTTGGTAAAATTTTATTTCAATAGAAAATCTTGTATAAATTTTATTTCTACTAAAAAATTTATCAACATTTTATTTCTTTAGAAAATTTTGTCAAACTTGTATTTCTATAGAAAATTTTATCAAAATTTTATTTCTATAGAAAATTTTGTCAAAATTTTATTTTATAGAAAATTTTATCAAAATTTAATTGGTTGATATTTTTGCTGCAAGTAGAGGATGCTGATGAGGAATGTGGTAATTCCGAAACGTGCGTCCATCCAACCATCTTGCAGTCTATAGGGCTTTGCCCAAATAAATTTGACAAACATTCTTTTCCTCTGTTGGTTAAGCTACACTTGTAGTTTAGTCAATGTATGGTTTTAAGCTGCAATAAAAAACAACAACAATGCTTAAAGAACAAAACCAACAATAACAAAACAAAAAGAATGGAAAATTTTATTTCTATAAAAAATTTTGTCAAAATTTTATTTCTATAGAAAATCTATGAAAAAGTACTCCTTTGATGACTTAAAATTTCTTAAAATATTACTAAAATTATTTTAGGGTCCATAGTAGCGTATAAGTACTATTAATGGATAGACAGGGTGGCGTTTGATATATTGGATAGAATATTTATCATACGTTAGGTTAGGTTAGGTGAGGTGGCAGCCCGATGTATCAGGCTAACTAAGTCTAAGTTCAGTCCATTGTGATACCACATTGGTGAACTTCTCTTTTATCACTGAGTGCTGCCCGATTCCATGTTAGGCTCAATGACAAGGGACCTCCTTTTTATAGCCGAGTCCGAATGGCGTTCCACATTGTAGTGAAACCACGTAGAGAAGCTTTGAAACACTTAGAAAAGCCACAAGCATTACTGAGGTGGGACAATCCACCGCTGAAAAACCTTTTGGTGTTGGGTCGTAGCACGAATCGAACCCACGACCTTGTGTATGCAAGGTGGGCATGCTAACTGTTGCCCCACGGCGGCTCCCTATCATACGTTAAATTCATGACATAGAACTTATTGGCACGGTTGCCACTCGAGCAAAAAAAAAATCCACCAAAATTGGGAGAAAATTTTACCAAACTAAAAAATTTTATTTCTATAGAAAATTTTTGCAAAATTTTATTTCTTTAGAAAGTTTTTGCAAAATGTTATCTCAATAGAAAATGCTTCCAAAAATTTTCTTTATAGAAAATTTTGTCAAAATTTTATTTTTATAGAAAATTTTGTATACATTTTTTTATAGAAAATTTTGTCAAAATTTTATTTCTATAGAAAATTTTGTCTTAATTTATTACGATAGAAAATTTAGCCAAAATTTTATTTGGCAAAATTTATTTTGTCAAAATTTTATTTCTATAGAAAATGTTGTCCAAATTTAATTTTTATAGGAAATTTTGTCAAAATATTTCTAATGAAAATTCTGTCAAAATTTTATTTTTATATAAAATATCGTCAACAAACTTGGTCACAATTGTATTTGTAAGGAAAATGTTTGCAAAATTTTATTTCTATAGAAAATGTTTGCAAAATTTTATTTTTATTGAAAATTTTATTTTTAGAAAATTTTGTCTAAATTTTAAAACTTTTTTAAAATTTTATGTCTAAGAAAATAGTCTGAAAATTTTCTAAAAATTTTATTTCTATAGAAAATTTTGTCAAATTTTTGGTTCTATAGAAAATTTCTCAAATTTTTATTTCTATAGAAAATGTTGTCAAAATTTTATTTCTATAGAAAATGTTTGCAAAATTTTATTTGTATAGAAAATGTTGTCATAATATTATTTCTTTAGAAAATTTTTGCAAAATTTTATTTCTATCGAAAATGTTTTCCAAAGATTTTTCTTTTTTTTATAAAAAATGTTGTCAACATTTTATTTCTATAGAAAATTTTATATTTTATATAGAAAACTTTGTCAAAATCTCAAATTTTTTTTTAAATTTTATTTCTATAGAAAATTTTCTGAAAATTTTCTAAAAATTTTATTTCTATAGAAAAATTTGTAAAATTTTTGGTTCTATAGAAAATTTCTCAAAATTTTATTTCTATAGAAAATTTTTTCAAAATTTTATTTGTACAGAAAACGTTGTCTAAATTTTATTTCTAGAGAAATACA
Organism: Haematobia irritans; assembly: GCF_050003625.1. Classification (NCBI taxonomy): domain Eukaryota; kingdom Metazoa; phylum Arthropoda; class Insecta; order Diptera; family Muscidae; genus Haematobia; species Haematobia irritans. The sequence goes on from NC_134398.1 coordinate 32,001,488, forward strand.
GAAAAAAATTTCAAAATTTTTTTTTCTGCAGAAAATTTTGTCAAAACGTTATTTCGATAAAAAATGTTTGCAAAATTTTATTATACCCTCCACCATAGGATGGGGGGTATATTAACTTTGTCATTCCGTTTGTAACACATCGAAATATTGCTCTAAGACCCCATAAAGTATATATATTCTGGGTCGTGGTGAAATTCTGAGTCGATCTGAGCATGTCCGTCCGTCCGTCTGTTGAAATCACGCTAACTTCCGAACGAAACAAGCTATCGACTTGAAACTTGGCACAAGTACTTGTTATTGATGTAGGTCGGATGGTATTGCAAATGGGCCATATCGGTCCACTTTTAAGTATAGCCCCCATATAAACGGACCCCCAAATTTGGCTGGCGAGGCCTTTAAGAGAAGCAAATTTCATCCGATCCAGCTGAAATTTGGTACATGGTGTTAGTATATGGTCTCTAACAACCATGCAAAAATTGGTCCACATCGGTCCATAATTATATATAGCCCCCATATAAACCGATCCCCCGATTTGGCTTGCGAGGTCTCTACAAGAAGCAAATTTCATCCGATCCGGCTGAAATTTGGTACATGGTGTTAGTATATGGTCTCTAACAACCATGCAAAAATTGATCCACATCGGTCCATAATTATATATAGCCCCCATATAAACCGATCCCCCGATTTGGCTTGCGAGGCCTCTAAGAGAAGCAAATTTCATCCGATCCGGCTGAAATTTTGTACATGGTGATAGTCTATGGTCTCTAACAACCATGAAAAAATTGGTCCACATCGGTCCATAATTATATATAGCCCCCATATAAACCGATCACCAGATTTGACCTCCGGAGCCTCTTGGAAGACCAAAATTCATCTGATTCAGTTGAAATTTGGTACGTGGTGTTAATATATGGCCTCAAACTCCCATGCAAAAATTGGTCGAAATCGGTCCATAATTATATATAGCCCCCATATAAACCAATCCACAGGTTTGACCTCCGGAGCCCCTTGGAAGAGCAAAATTCATCCGATTCGGTGGAAATTTGATACGTGATGTTAGTATATGGTATCCAACAACCATGCAGGAATTGGTCCATAACAGTCCATAATTATATATAGCACCCATATAAACCGATCCCCAGATTTGACCTCCGGAGTCTTTTGGAGAAGAAAAATTCATCCGATCTGCTTGAAATTTTGTACGTGGTGGTAGTATATGATATTTAACAACCATGCCAAAAGTGGTCCATAATCATATATAGCCCCCATATGGTGGAGGGTACATAAGATTCGGCCTGGCCGAACTTACGGCCGTTTATACTTGTTTTAATCTCACAGACTGAAATAGGTAGAAATTTGCAAAACAAAAACTAGTATTAATATCAGGTCCGTAGGAGCGTATAAGTATTAATAATTGGTAAACGTGGTGGCGTATTATATATTTTTATCGAATATTTATCATACGTGAAATGGATAGCAAATGGGAGTTTCTATCATGTCTAAACACCTGAGTGTATAAGTATCCGTTCAAAAAAAAAAAAAAAAAAAAGATAGCATGTCATAAAACAACAATTTACATTTTTATACCCTCCACCATAGGATGGGGGTTATATTAACTTTGTCATTCCGTTTGTAACACATCGAAATATTGCTCTGGGTCGTGGTGAAATTCTGAGTCGATCTAAGCACGTCCGTCCGTCTGTTGAAACTTGGCACAAGTAGTTGTTATTGATATAGGTCGGATGGTATTGCAAATGGGTCATATCGGTCCGTTTTTACGTATAGCCCCCATATAAACGGACCCCCAAATTTGGCTTACGGATCCTCTAAGAGAAGCAAATTTCATCCGATCTGGCTGAAATTTGGTACATGGTGTTAATATGTAGTCCCTACCAAACATCCAAAATTTGGTCCACATCGGTTCATAATAATATATAGTTCCCATATAAACCGATCTCCAGATTTTGCTTGCCGTGCCTCTAGGAGAAGCAAAATTTCATCCGATCCGGCTGAAATTTGGTACATAGTGTATATCTATGGTCTCTAACAACCAAGCAAAAATTGATCCACATCGGTCCATAAATATATATAGCCCCCATATAAACCGATCCCCAGATTTGACCCCCGGAGCCTCTTGTAGGAGCAAATTTCATTCGATCCGGCTGAAAATTGGTACATGGTGTTAGTCTTCGGTCTCTAACAACCATGCAAAAATTGATCCACAACGGTCCATAACTATATACAGCCCCCATATAAACCGATCCCCAGATTTGGTTTTGAAGCCTCTTGGAGGAGCAACTTTCATCCGATTCAGTTGAAATTTTTTGTTTTTTGGTAAGTATATGGACACTTAAAAACGATGCAAAAATTAGTCCCTATCGGTCCATCATTATATATAACCGCCATATAAACTGGTCTCCAGATTTGACCTCCGGAGCCTTTTGGAGAAGCAAATTTCATCCGATCCGGCTGAAATTTGGAACATGGTGTTGGTATATGGTCTCTAACAACCAAGCAAAAATTGATCCACAACGGTCCATAATTATATATAGCCCCCATATAAACCGATCCCCAGATTTGGTTTTAAAGCCTCTTGGAGGAGCAACTTTCATCCGGTTCAGTTGAAATTTTGTGTTTTTTGTAACTATATGGACACTTGAAAACGATGGAAAAATTAGTCCCTATCGGTCCATAATTATATATAGCCCCCATATAAACTGGTCTCCAGATTTGAACTCCGGAGCCTTTTGGAGAAGCAAAATTCATCTGATCCGTTTGTAATTTGGTACGTGGTGTTAGTATATAGTTTTTAAAAACCATGCCAAAATTGGTACATATCGGTCCATAATCATATATAATATTACCACCACCCAAGTAATTCGATTGTGGATGACGGTCTTTAGGGTGCATACATGGTGGAGGTTACATAAGATTCGGCCTGGCCGAACTTACGGCCGTATATACTTGTTAAAGTTATTTATAGAAAATTTATATAATTATAGAAAATTTTAGCAAAATTTTATTTCTATATAAAAATTTGTGAAAATTTTATTTCTATAGAAATTTTTTTCGAAATTTTATTTTTATAGAAAAATTTATGAAAATTTTATTTCTATAAAAAAATGTATGAAAATTTTATTTCTAGAGACAATTTGGAAAAATTGTATTTCTGTAGAAAATTTTCTGAAAATTGTATTTTTATAGAAAATTTTGTCAAAATTTTATATCTTTAGAAAATTTTGTCAAAATCGTATACCCATAGAAAATTTTGTCAAAATTTTATTTCTGTAGAAAATTTTGTAAAATTTTTTTTTCTGTAGAAAATTTTGTCAAATTTTATTTCTATACAAAATTTTGTCAAAATTTTATTTCAAAGGATGATTTTATTTCTATAGAAAATGTTGTCAAAACTTTATTACTACAGAAAATTTTGTCAAAATTTTATTTCTATAGAAAATTTTGTCAAAATTTTGTCAAAATTTTATTTCAAAAGAAGATTGTATTTCTACAGAAAACTGTGGCAAAATTTTATTTCTATACAAAATTTTTGCAAAATTTTATTTCTATACAAAATTTTTGCAAAATTTTATTTCTATAAAAAATTTTCTCAAAATTTTATTTCTGTAGAAAAATTTTTTAAAATTTAATTTCCATAGAAAATTCATCTCTTCACGACTTGCCTATGGTTCCTTTCCTGTGTTTATTTATTTCGGCATTTTCTGAGGATATAAAAACAGAAAACGTATCGGAAAACATTCGAGATAAAACAAATATTTGCAAATAGTGATTAACGATGTTTGTAGTAAATAAAAATAAAAGGTTTGTTTTTTACTATCGTCATCACTGCACTAGCTATAATAAAAACAGGACTTTTTGGTCCCCATATTCGTTTCATAAAATATAAAATCCCAATAATTTTAAGGTGCTCCAGCACCCCAACTAGTAAAAATTGGTTCCGTTTTTTGGTTGTGGTGAAAAATCCATCGACTGTAAAATGTAATAATCGAAATAAATTATAATTGTGTGAAAAATGGTAAATTTTTTATATTGATTTACGAATTCATTTACCAGAGATCTGCATCTGATTCAATGCAGTATTTACATAAGGACTGTTGGTTTTTTTTTTATTTTTTTTGGTCCTGAAGTACCTTGTCCGTATGCAGATAGCCAATAGCGTTTTCTGTTTTTCGATTAATGAAAAACGGTTTCTTTTTTTTTTGTAGATTTGTTAGAGCACTTCCATCGATATTGGATGAATATTTATGAAGTTAAATGAAAAATGTCAAAGCTCAATGAAGCGAATGCATTTGCAATACAGAAACCGAAGAACATGAATTAGCATTCCAACCCAGGCAATATAGGAGGTGTAGAGGTTGGTAAGTTAGTAGAAAAATGTTATAAAACTAAAAGTAGAGTGAAGATATCGTCATGGTTATGATTAACTCTCTGGGGCAAGGGGGCGTATGGGGTTTGTGAAGACCCCCCACTTAATATTTGCCCCCTTGCAGTGTTGGCAAATCATATATATCCTTCCTGGAAAAATCACAGCATTCCCTATATCCTGGACGCATTTTAATTTTCTTTCGTTGCAAAATCTTTTCTAACTCATTTCAATGTCAATCATTTCTTAGCAAAATCCCATTTAGCAAAATTTTTACCATTTTCGCTTCTTTCGATTATGGCTCCCTAGTTCTTTGAAAGTTCTTCGATGTCACTTGCATGCGCTATGAAGTGCTTATGATTAATGATAATTCATTCATATTTCTTACGCTAGCTGTTCGTTCGTGAATTGACATGCGAACTAAATTCACTTTGTCACTGTCAGGTGTACGATGTGATTCATAAATTAAGCAAAAAAAGGTGCATATACTGTAGAATGTAACAGCAGCTAAGGGGGAGAATTTTTCTTTTTATTAAATTGTGTCTTTTTGTATTTCACTTAAACTTCGAGAGAAGTTATGATATAATTGCTATATATATATCTAAGTGACAATTGATTTATATTGTCACATAAATTGTAGCAAAGAATAATTGTTTAATTAGTTTGGGTGTATTTTTCTAAGATTAAATAAATAATCATTAATATTCCTTAACGGTCCCTAGGTGCGTATAAGTGTTATTAATATGTGGTACACGTTGGCGAATGACAATTATTTGAGAATATTTGTCATACGTGGAATGTTTGGTTTTTACAGTAAAAATCGTTAACTTTTTATTTCTATAGAAAATTTTGTCAAAATTTTATTTCTGTAGAAAATTTTGTCAAATTTTCTTATCCATATAAATTTTTGTCAATATTTTATTTCTATAGAAAATTTTGTCAAAATTTCATATCTATAGACAATGTTGTCAAAATTTTATTTCTATATCAATTTTTGACAAAATAGTTCTTTAGAAAATGTTGGCAAAATTTTATTTCTATAGAAAATTTTGAAAAAATTTTATTTCTATAGAAAATTTTGTCAAAATTTTACTTATATAAAAAATTTAGTCAAAACTTAATTTCTATAGAAAGTTTTGTCACAATTTTATTTCTAGTAGAAAATTTTGTCAAAATTTTATTTCGTTAGAAAATTTTGTCAAAATTTTATGTCGGTAGAAAATTTTGTGAAATTTTTATTTCGGTAGAAAATTTTGGGAAAATGTTATTGCTATAGAAATTGTTGTCAAAATTTTATTTCTATAGCAAACGTTGGCAAAATTTTATTTCTATAGAGAATTTTGTCAAAAAAAATTTTATAAAAGATTTTGTCAAGATTTTATTTCTATAGCAAATTTTGTTAAAATCTGAATTTTATAGAAAGTTTTGTCAAAATATTATTTCTAGAGAAAATTTTCTTAAAAGTTCATTTCTATAGAAAATTTTGTCAAAATTTTATTTCGGTAGAAAATTTTGTCAAAATTGTATTTCTGTAGAATATTATGTCAAAATTTTTTTCTATAGAAATTTTTGTCAAAATTTTTTTCTATAGAAAAATTAGTCAAAATTTTATTTCTATTGGAAATTTTGTCAAAATTTTATATCCAAAGAAATTTTTTTCAAAATTTTATTTCTTTAGAAATTTTTGTAAAAATTTTATTTCTATAGCAAAATTTGTCAAAATTTTATTTCTATAGAAAATTTTGTCAACATTTTATTTCTATAGCAAATTTTGGCAAAATTTTATATCTATAGAAAATTTTGTGAAAATTTTATTTCGGTAGAAAATTTTGTCAAGATTTTATTTCTACAGAAAACTTTGTCAAAATTTTATTTCTAAAAAAATGTAGTCAAAATTTTATTCTATTGAAAATTTTTTCAAAATTTTATTTCTATAGAAAATTTTGTCAAAATTTTATTTCGGTAGAAAATTTTGTCAACATTTTATTTCTGTAGAAACTTTTGTCAAAATTTTATTTCTATAGAAAATTTTGTAAAAATTTTATTTCGGTAGAAAATTTTGTCAAAATTTTATTTCTATAGAAAATTTTGTCAACATTTTTTTTAGAAGATTTTGTCAAAATTTTATTTTGGTAGAAAATTTTGTCAAAATTTTATTTCTGTAGAAAATTTTGTCAAAATTTTATTTCGGTAGAAAATTTTGTCAAAATTTTATTTCTGTAGAATATTATGTCAGAATTTTATTTCTATAGAACATTTTTTAAAATTTTTATTTCTATAGAAAATTTTGCCAAAATTTTATTTCGGTAGAAAATTTTGTCAAAGTTTTATTTCTGTAGAAAATTTTGTCAAAACTTTATTTCTATAGAATATTTTGTCAAAATTTTATTTCTACAGAGAACTTTGTCAAAATTTTATTTCTAAAAAAAATTAGTCAAAATTTTATTGCTTTAGAAAAATGTTGTTAAAATTTGTCAAAATTTTATTTCTATAGAAAATTTTGTCAAAAAATTTTTTATAGAAGATTTTGTAAAAATTTTATTTCTGTAGAATATTATGTCAAAATTTTATTTCTTTAGAAAATTTTTTCAAAATTTATTTCTGTAGAATATTATGTCAACATTTTATTTCGGTAGAAAATTTTGTCAACATTTTATATCTATAGAAAATTTTGTGAAAATTTTATTTCGGTAGAAAATGTTGTCAAAATTTTATTTTGATAGAAAATTGAAAACAGAAGGGTTGTTTACTTGAGAATTCTTTGTCTGGCATCTACACACAGGTGCTAGAGTAGATGTCCGTTCCTAATCTTCGACTATCGTACTTGAGGACCAGAGGTCTATATATTGTTCCAAAGCTGCATTGATACTAATTTGTTAAGTTTGGGAAGGTTCAACTCTAGAGTTTGTCGAGAAGAAAGAAATTTTTGTCAAAATTTTATTTCTATGGAATTTATGTCAAAATCTAAATTCTAAAGAGAAATTTGTCAATATTCTATTTCGGTAGAAAATTTTGTCAAAATTTTATTTCTGTAGAAAATTTTGTCAAAATTTTATTTGTATAGAAAATTTTGTCAAAATATTATTTCTATAGAAAAAATTTTCAAATTTTCATTTATTTAGAAAATTTCGTCAAAATTTTATTTCTATAGAAAATTTTTTCAAAATTTTATTTCTATAGAAAATTTTGACAAAATTTTATTTCTATAGAAAATTTTGACAAAATTTTGTTTCGGTAGAAAATTTTGTCAACATTTTATTTCTATAGACAATTTTGTCAAAATTTTTTTTCTATAGAAAAGTTTGTCAAAACTTTATTTCGGTAGAAATTTTTGGGAAAATGTTATTGCTATAGAAAATGTTGTCAAAATTTTCTTTCTATAGGAAATGTTGGCAACATTTTATTTCTATAGAAAATTTTGTTAAAAAAATTTTTATACAAGATTTTGTCAAAATTTTATTTCTATAGCAAATTTTGTCAAAATCTGAATTTGATAGAAAGTTTTGTCAATATATTATTTCTATAGAAAATTTTGTCAAAATTTTATTTCGGTAGAAAATTTTGTCAAAATTTTATTTCGGTAGAAAATGTTGTCAACATTTTATTTCTATAATTGCAAAATTTTATTTTTTTAAAAGTTTATTTCTATAGAATATTTTGTCAAAATAATGAAAAAAAGAAAAAAAATATTTGTCAAAATTTTATTTCTATAGAAATTTTTGTCAAAATTTTATTTCTCTAAAAAATTTCGTCAAAATTTTATTGCTATAGAAAAATTTGTCAAAATTTTATATCTATATAAAATTTTGTGAAAATTTTATTTCGGTAGAAAATTTTGCGAAAATTTTATATCAAAAAAAAATTTAGTCAAAATTTTATTTGTATAAAAATTTTTTCAAAATTTTATTTCTATAGAAAATTTTGTAAAAAAAAATTTTTATAGAAGATTTTGTCAAAATTTTATTTCTATAGAAAATTTTGTAAAAATTTTATTTCTGTAGGACATTGAGTCAAAATTTTATTTTTATAGAACATTTTATCAAAATTTTATTTCCATAGAAAATTTTTTCAAAATTTTATTTCTATAGAAAATTTTGTCAAAATTTTATTTCTGTAGCAAATTTTGTCAAAATCTGAATTTTATAGAAAGTTTTGTCAAAATATTATTTCTATAGAAAATTTTCTTAAAAGTTCATTTTTAGAAAATTTTGTCAAAATTTTATTTCTATATAAAATTTTTTCAAAATTTTATTTCGGTAGAATATTTTGTCAACTTTTTATTTCGGTAGAAAATTTGTTTAAATTTTATTTCGGTAGAAAATTTTTTCAAAATTTTATTTCTATAGAAAATTTTGTCAACATTTTATTTCTAAAGAAAATTTTCTTAAAAAATTATTTCTATAGAAAAATTTGTCAAACTTTTATTTCTATATATTTTTTTGTCAAAATTTTATTTCTATAGAAAATTTTGTGAAAATTTTATTTCTATAGAAAATTTTGTAAAAACTTTATTTCTAGAGAAAAATTTGTAAAAACTTTATTTCTATAGACAATTTGGTCAAAATTTTATTTCTATAAAAAATTTTGCCAAAACTTTATTTCTATAGAAAATTTTGTCAAGATTTTATTTCGGTAGATTTTTTTTTTTAATTTTATTTCTATAGAAAATTTTGTCAAGATTTTATTTCAGTAGAGAAAATATTGTGAAAATTTTATTTCGATAAAAAATTTTGTCAAAATTTTATTTTGATAGAAAATTGAAAATAGAGGGGGCTGGTACTTGAGAATGTATTGTCTGTTATCTACTCGCATGTGCTAAAGTAGATGTCCGTTGCTAATCCTTAACAATCGTATTTGAGGACCAGAGTTCTATAAATTGTTCCAAAGCTCCAGTGATACTAATTTGTGAAGTGTGGGAAGGTTCAACTCTAGAGTTTGTCGAGAAGAAAGGCCTAGACCTACAGAACATGCAAGAATACATGCAAATCCTACTGATCGCGAATCTATACTAAATAAACTAAAGGAATGTAATCCAGATATTCAACCGCTGATTGGAAGGTTGGTCGTTTGGATGAAGTGGATGGATATAACAGGTTGGCTGATAAGTCCCCGGTCTAACAAAGAAAAACACTTTTTTTGTCAAATTTCGTTTTTATTGTTATATTATTATAGTTCCCTTCAAGAGCGATACAACGATTATAACGACCTTCCAATATTTTGATACCATTTTAGTAGTACTCCTTCGGTTTTGCCTCAAAATAGACCTCAGTTTTGGCGATCACCTCTCCATTGCAGCCAAATTTTTTCCCTGCGAGCATCCTTTTGAGGTCTGAGAACAAGAAAAAGTCACTGGGACCAGATCTGGAGAATACGGTGGGTGGCCCAATTTTTGCCCAATTTTTGTCAGACCTGGGACTTATCAGCCAACCTGTTAGAAGGCTTGCTGTTATGACTTTCATTACATCCAACTGAAGGTTAGGGTGGTGAAGGAAGTTTAGGTATAGTGACACTTAGACTATTCATTCCATTGGGATACCCCAATTGGTGGTTCGTTGTTATCTATGAACGCAATCCCATCTCTATGTTTAAAGCGCCATTACAAGGGACCTCCATTTTACAGTCGAGTCCGAATGACGCTTCCCCTTACGGTGAAATCACTTAGAGAAGCTTTGAAATGCTCTCAGAGATGTTGCCAGTAATCCACCGCTGTACAATTTTTTGATGTTCGGTCGCAACTGAGATTAAACGCATGACCCTTTTATCTCATGGGGGCAGTTGTGGACCCATAAATCCCTGCGGTAAAACTACAAAGAATTTCGGTGGTACATCTCTGCGGTGGAATTAGAAGCGTAAGGATTTGTGGTGGTCCCCCAAACGGGAACTTCACCACTAGCAATTATGCCCTAAGTTGCTAGTGGTGAAGCCATTAGCTCAAAGGTTTCACTGGTGGAACTGAAGACCCGATGTTCCTAGTGTTGTCTCAGTGGATCACTGTAGTCCTCAATAGAGGAACTCCCTGCTCCCTACTGTGGAACAGGGTATTATAAGTTAGTGCAAAAAATTGGCCCCTGTAGTCATATGAGTGTAAGTCGGGCGAAAGCTATATATGGGAGCTATATTTAAATCTGAACCGATTTCAACCAAATTTGGCACGCATATCTACAATGCTAATTCTACTCCCTGTGCAAAATTTCAATTAAATCGGTGTAAAAGATTGGCCACTGTGGTCATATGAGTGTAAATCGGGCGAACGATATATATGGGAGCTATATCTAAATCTGAACCGATTTCAATAAAATTTGGCTCACTAGACTACACTACTAATTGCACTCCTAATGCAAAATTTCAACCAAATTGGGGTAAAACTCTGGCTTCTGGGACCGTATTAGTCCATATCGGGCGAAAGATATATATGGGAGCTATATCTAAATCTGAACCGATTTCAATCAAATTTTGCACACTTAACTGCACTACTAATTGTACTCCTAGTGCAAGATTTTAAGCAAATTAGGGTAAAACTCTGGCTTTCAGGACCATATTAGTCCATATCGGGCGAAAGATATATATGGGAGCTATATCTAAATCTGTACCGATTTCAATCAAATTTTGCACACTTAACTATACTACTAATTGTACTCCTAGTGCAAAATTGCAACCAAATTCGACCAAAAATCTGGCTTCTGGGGCCATATAAGTCTATATCGGGCGAAAGATATATATGGGAGCTATATCTAAATATGAACCAATTTCAATAAAATTTTGCACACTTGACTATACGACTAAGTGTTATGTTTGTATAAAATTTCAAGCAAATCGGTATAAAACTGGCTGCTGGGTCCATATTAGTGCATATCGGTCGCAGGATATATATGGGAGCTATATCTAAATCTGAACCGATTTCTTCCAAAATCAATAGGGTTCTATTCTGACCCAAATTAGGAACATGTGCCAAATTTGAAGGCGATTGGACTTAAATTGCGACCTAGACTTTGATCACAAAAATGTGTTCACAGACAGACGGACGAACGGACAGACGGACATGGTTATATCGACTCAGGGACCCACCCTCAGCATTATTGCCAAAGACACCATGTGTCTATCTCGTCTCCTTCTGGGTGTTACAAACATATGCACTAACTTATAATACCCTGTTCCACAGTGTGGCGCAGGGTATAAAAATGGTCCAGAGTATAATATAGTCGGCCTCTCCCGATTTTAGACTTTTCTTAATTGTTTTCGAAATTTAATTCTCAATTATATGAAAAAATCCTTCTTTCAATACAAAAATTTATATATAATTGATTCGGACATACGATAAAAGGAATATCTATTAAATTTAAAATCGTCCAAACGATCCGACCTTGACTTGGATTACAAATGAATTTCTTCACACAGACGGACAGAAGGACTTCCATAATAGACTCTTCTCTATTACTCTTGGGCATATATATTAAAGATGACATGTGTCTATCTCATTTCCTTTGGTGTTTTTCGAAAACATATACACACACATATAATACCCAATTCCACAGCAGTGGGGACAGGTTATAAAAAATTTTTGTTTATCTACCTATTTCAACTCCGTTTTATCGCTTCATCTTAGTTAACTTTCAAACATAACTATTTTCACACCTGTGAAAAACAAACGATAAATAATAAAAGTTGTCATCATAAAAAATATTCTGGTAAAATATCCCAATAGTGAAAGAAAAACACAAAAACTTGTTACCTCAATTGAACATAATATCTTTCATATTGGTTGCCCGCAAAAACAAAAAAGTTTCCGAAATATGTTATCCCCGTCTCAAAAAAAAATACCTCTGGAGTTTTCTGAACTGAACAAAACACACCACACACACACACCCACACCAAAAATCCATTTTACCACCATTGAAAGTAAGTGCATACACAGCACAGCTGTTAGCCCTTTTACCTTTTGTCGTCTTTTTGTTTTAGTTTTAATAAAGGTAAAATAACCTTTTAGCTGATATTCCACGTTATCCTTTGTTAAATACTCTATAAATAATAAATATCCTTAAAAAATTCCCACATGAAATGTGAAGAGATAAAACGAAAGAAAACAAACATAAAAGAATGGATTTTCGCAACTTGACAAAAAAACGTTTTTGTTTTTTGCATTTTGAAAGTTGAAGTCTTTATCCCGCATATGCTTATATAGAGGCAACACTTACACGCATTCACTTTAAATGTTAGCCCGAAGAAGAGGAAAATAGGATGACAGTGTATATAGAGTGAGAGACAGAATGTTATGACATGGCTTTTAATCCGTTTAGAAATGTTTTTCCCAGGTAAAAATGACTCACACCTTTATAGTGGACTAAATAGCAATGTCACAAAGATCTCCCCAAAGACACTCTCCCCCGCGCCTCACGCACACACACAATGTCTCCAAATTTTAAAGTATATTTTTTTCTTCATCTTCAAAAAAAAAGTGTTTATATATGAAGCCGGTTAGCATTTCTCTATCCGTGTACTTGTGAGAGAACATGTGTGTGAGTGTGTGTGGTTGTTTGTTAGTGAGTTCCCTGAAATCCCTTAAGGGGAGTATGCCTAATAAATTGTTTTAATTCCCACGTCTCTCTGTCAAAGTGAAAGTGGAGAGATATTTTTTAATGGTTTGTTGGTTTGTCTTCTCTCTTTTTTTTACCAACCCCTCTCCCAATTACTAAACTGAAAAGTCTGGTTATTTCGTCTTTTAAGTTTGTTTATCCTGGGCTTAGGGAAAAACAAAACGGAAAAATTTGATGGCTATGTAGCTGATGATGGCTTTGGATGATTTAGCAAAAACTTTTCCATTAAGTTTTATATTTAATGAAGGTCTCTATGTTAACTTAACCAGCGAAAAAATATATACACTCTCAAAACAAAGCAAAAAAACGACAGGATACTTTAATCCAGAGATTTTTAAACTTTTTGAAATTTCAAAAACTCATGTCCAAAATTTTATGACGAAAAAAATTTGAAGCTAAGATTATTAATTTTCTTTTAATTAAATTTTTATTAAGCGAAAAAATATATACACTCTAAAAAAACAGGATACTTGGATCCAGAGATTTTTAAATTTTTTTTTAAATTTCAAAAACTCGCGTCCAAAATTTTATGAGGAAAAAAATTTGAAGCTAAGATTATTAATTTTCTTTTAATTACATTTTTATTAAGCGAAAAAATATATACACTCTAAAAAAAAAACAATAGGATACTTGAATCCAGAGATTTTTAATTCTTTTGAAATTTCAAAAACTCGCGTCCAAAATTTTATGAGGAAAAAAATTGAAGCTAAGATTATTAATTTTCTTTTAATTAAATTTTTATTAAGTGAAAAAATATAAACACTCTCAAAAAAAAAAAACAGGATGATTGGATCCAGAGATTTTTAAATTTTTTGAAATTTCAAAAACTCGTGTCCAAAATTTTATGAGGAAAAAAAAAATGTGAAGCTAAGATTATTAATTTTTTTTAATTAAATTTTAATTTGTTTAACCCCAGACAGCTAATCTAAGCTTGAGAGACGTATGCGTTTATAAGTTTCTCGCTCTTTCTAACTGAAAATGTGATTTTTATAACACAATAAGTAAAAATGTATCAAAATTTTTTTTTTTTTAATTCACAAATATTATCACCTAAATAAAAAAATTATGATACGTCCCACAGACCTACGTTTATCTTACCCGTAACCAGTATTACCTGCATTTTTCTGGCTTTTATCCCTAAATTGGGACGCTTTTGTTTCCTATTTCAATTAAATTTCCCAACAAAAATCCCCAACTAATTTTGGTCTAGTTTCTATATAAAATAAAGTTTCAGCCTCTGATTTAGAAAATCAAGATGAAATTTTTTGTAACACAAAACCAAGAAAGGGATGGTTGTCTTGCAAATGCCCGTCAAAAGGAAATGGGAAATGGAAACTTGATCACCATGTATTTATAAAGGAAAATTTATTTCTAAATACTTAAGTAATACAATTGGGTGGTAGCTCAATATGGAGGTGTACCATTATAATAATTTCTATATTTATGGGATATATTGTCAAAATCAGTGAGGAACACTGATGAGTGGGCAACATCTTTGCCCAAATCTTCCCGCAAAATAATTTCACAATTGTATAAAAATGTCTTAGCCAAGCCGAGTAGCATTATAAATTAGCGCTTAGGCTTCCTTAAATCAAGTCCTGTCTGTGTCCACTTCTAGCACAAATGCAACACTTGCATCCTATTATATGCCGTGGAATAAAGAGGAGCAAACTTTTCTTTTTTTTTAAATTTTGACGATTCATTGGGCTTCTTGTTAAATTTTCTATAGAAATAAAATTTTTACAAAATTTTCTATAGCAATAAATTTTTGACAAAGTTTTCTATAAAAATAAAATTTTGACAAAATTTTCTATAGAAATAAAATTTTGACAAAATTTTCTATAGAAATAAAATTTTCTATAGCAAAAAAAAATGACAAAAATTTCTTCTTATTAAATAAGAAGCCCAAGTATATACGGCCGTACGTACGGCCACGCCGAATGTTATGTACCCTCCACCATGGATTGCGTAGAAACTTCTACTAAAGACTGTCATCCACAATCGAATTACTTGGGCTGCGGTAACACTTGCCGATGGCAAAGTATCGTAAAATTATTTATGACAAAATTTTCTATAGAAGTAAAAATTTGATAAAATTTTCTAAAGAAATAAAAATTTGATAAAATTTTGACAAAATTTTCTATAGAAATAAAATTTTGACAAAATTTTCTATAAAACTATAATTTTGACAAAATTTCTATAGAAATAAAATTTTGACAAAATTTTCTATAGATATAAAATTTTGACAAAATTTTCTATAGAAATAAAATTTTGACAAAATTTTCTATAAAACTATAATTTTGACAAAATTTCTATAGAAATAAAATTTTGACAAAATTTTCTATAGAAATAAAATGTTGACAAAATTTTCTATAGAAATAAAATTTTGACAAAATTTTCTATAGAAAAAAAAAATTGACAAAATTTTCTATAGAAAAAAAATTTTAACAAAATTTTCTATAGAAATAAAATTTTGACAAAATTTTCATAGAATTAAAATTTTGACAAAATTTTCTATAAAAATAAAATTTTCACGAAATTTTTTATAGAAATAGAATTTTTACAATATTTTCTATAGAAACAAAATTTTGACAAAATTTTCTATAAAAATAAAATTTTGACAACACTTTCTAAAGAAATAAAATTGTGACAAAATTTTCCGTAGAAATAAAATTTTGAGAAAATTTTCCATAGAAATAAAATTTTGACAAAATTTTCTACAGAACTAAATTTTTGACAAAATTTTCTATTGAAATACAATTTTGACAAAATT